>NC_056722.1:12283946-12489679 GCF_018831695.1 Puntigrus tetrazona | reverse complement strand
GATGACTTTTTCGGTACCGGGATGATTGTGGTGGATTTAAGGCACGTGGGGACAACAGCCTGGCTCAGTGAGATGTTGAAGATGTCCGTGAGGACATCTGTGAGCTCAACAGCACAGTCTCTCAGAACACGACCAGGGATGTTATCCGGGCCTGGGGCTTTGCGAGCATTTGTCCCTCTGAGACAGCGCCTCACACTATCAGGGGACAGTATCAACACCTGGTCACCAAGAGAAGGTGGTAGCTTCTGTGCTGGAGTGTTGTTGTCTGCCTCAAAGCGGGCGAAGAAGTTGTTCAGATGGTTCAGCAGAGAGGTGGAGCTATCACAGGTCCGTGGAGAGGGCTTGTAGTCCGTGATGGTTTGGATTCCTCGCCACAGGTTCCTGCTGTCTCTGCTGTCACTGAAACAGTCTGCAATCCTCCTGGAGTACTGTCTCTTGGCCAGTCTGATGCCCCGAGACAAGTTGGCCCTGGCAGTCCTTAGGCCCACCTCGTCCCCAGCTCTGAAGGCAGTGTTCCTGGCCCTCAGGAGCCTTTTGACATCTCCTGTTAGCCAAGGTTTCTGATTGGCCCGTATGGTGATGGTTCTGGTGACAGTGACATCATCCATGCACTTCCTCATGTAGGACGTGACGGTCTCCGTGTACTCCTGGAGGTCAGTGATGTTGTTGTAGGTGGCTGCTTGCTTGAAGACACTCCAGTCTGTGGTGGAGAAGCAGTCCTGGAGTGCCTCTGTAGATCCCTCAGGCCACACACGTACCTGCTTTGTAGCTGGTTTGGCCACTTTAATCAGTGGCCTGTATGCTGGCATTAGCATAACAGTGGTGTGGTCTGAGGCTCCAAGGTGGGGGAGGGAGAGGGCTTTGTAGGCTCCTCTACAAGCAGTGTAAACATTGTCTAAAGTGTTGGTACCTCTTGTGGGAAAGTTGATGTGACCATGGAGTTGTGTAAGCACGCTCTTGGGGTTTGCGTGGTTGAAATCCCCAGCCAGGATGAGAAAGGCATCAGGGTGGGCTGTGTTCTGCTAAGCTGATGAGCTGATAGGAGTTCGTTCAGTGCCTCACTCCTGTTGTTGCTGGAGCCAGGAGGGATGTAGACTGCCACCAACAATATGGCACTAAATTCCCTCGGCAGGTAGAATGGCCGGCACTTGATGATCATAAGCTCCACCAATGGAGAGCAGTGTTTACAGACCACAACCGCATTACGGCACCAGGCATCACTGATGTAAACACAGAGTCCCCCGCCGCGAGTCTTCCCCCCCTCGACGAGCGCTCTGTCTGCCCGGTAGCACGTTAGCCGGGCTAGCTGAATTGCACAGTCCGGAACGCTGTCATTGAGCCATGTCTCCACAAACACAAAGACACAACACTCACTCGCCGTCTTGGAAGCTGTGCGGAGTAGCCGAAGGTAGTCCAGTTTATTGTCCAGTGACCGTACGTTGGCCAGTATGATGGTAGGGATAGCCAGCCGGTGAGGGCTAGCCGTTAGCCTAACCCGGATGCCTCCGCGCTTCCCCCTCTTCTGCTTCCTCAGGTTCCGCCTGTGGCGCTTCCACTGCGGCTTGGTTGCAGGCGTGGGGGTCGATGATCGAATAGGTCTCCGGGGCTGACCACTGACATGCAGCTCTTCCATGATCGCTGGATCAATGTCCGCGCTTATGTCCGCATTTATCGTTTTACCGATGGCGAGCAGGAATTCACGGGAGTATGTGCGCCTTGGGATCAATGGACGCAACAAAGACGGACAAATGCACAAAGGTGCACAACAGAAAAAACACAAAAACGCCGATTTGCAGAGAGAGAGAGGAGCCGCTGCGTGTGCACGCGCCGCCATCTTGGTCATCAAAGCATGAATGCCCTTGAAGCATTCAAAACCTAAATCCAGACATCCAGGCTCACAGACTAACCCAATAACAGTAACACATTACTGGGTATGATTTTATTCAATAAAGGCCTGGGCCCACAAACTCACCCCATTGTTACAACACTATTATGGGCATGATCTTGGCCGGGTTAAGTGTGACTTCTCGTAGGCTTTCATACTCGACCATGGAAACCCTGGAAGAAACTTTTAAGCTTTCAAAACCTACATCCAGACATCCAAGCACACAGACTAACCCCTTAACAGTAACACATTACTGGGCTTGATTTTATTGAGTAAAGGCCTGGGCCCGCAGACTCACTCCATTACTATAACACTATTAGGGGCAGGATCTTGGCCGGGTTAAGTGTGACTTCTCGTAGTCTTTCCCTTTCGACCATGGTAACCCTGGAAGAAGTTTGTAAGCATTCAAAATCTAAATCCAGACATCCAGGCGATATTGGCCGGTTTAAATGCTACTTCTCGGACGCTAATCCACTCGACCATGGTAACCCTGGAACAAATGTTTGAGCATTCAAAACCTACGTCCAGACATCCAGGCTCACAGACTAACCCCATAACAGTAACACATTACTGGGCATGATTTCATTTAGTAAAGGCCCTGTATTACAGCTGTCTTTAAGGCCTGGACCCACAGACTCACCCCATTACTATAACACTTTCATGGGCATGATCTTGGCCGGGTTAAGTGTGACTTCTCGTAGGCTTTCCCACTCGACCATGGTAACCCTGGTAGAAATTTTTAAGCGTTCAAAACCTGAATCCAGACGTCCAGGCTCACAAACTAACCCCATAACAGTAACACAATACTAGGCATGAATTCATTTAGTAAAGGCCCTGTATTACAGCTGTCTTTAAGGCCTGGACCCACAGACTCACCCCATTACTATAACACTTTCATGGGCATGATCTTGGCCGGGTTAAGTGTGACTTCTAGGCTTTCCCACTCGACCATGGTAACCCTGGAACAAATATTTGAGCGCTCAAAACTTACGTCCAGACATCCAGGCTCACAGACTAATCCCATAACAGTAACACATTACTAGGCATGATTTTATTCAGTAAAGGCCTGGGCCCACAAACTCCCCAATATTACAAAACTATTATGGGCATGATCTTGGCCGTGTTAAGTGTGACTTCTAGTAGGCTTTCTTACTCGACCATGGTAACCCTGGAAGAAACTTTTAAACATTCAAAACCTACGTCCAGACATCCAGCTTCACAGACTAACCCTATAACAGTAACAAATTACTCGGCATGACTTTATTCAGTAAGGGTCTGAGCCCACAAACTCACCCCATTACTATAACAATTTTGTGGGCATGATCTTGGCTGGGTTAAGTGTGACTTCTCTTAGGCTTTCCCATTCGACCATGGTAACCCTGGAACAAATGTTTGAGCGTTCAAAACCTACATTCAGACATCCAGGCTCACAGACTAACCCCATAACAGTAACACATTACTGGGCATGACTTTATTCAGTAAAGGCCTGGGCTCACAGATTCAACCCATTACTATAACACTTTTATATGCATGATCTTCGCCGGTTTAAGTGTGACTTCTCGTAGTCTTTCCCACTCAACAATGGTAACCCTGGAAGAAATATTCAAGCATTCAAAACCTACATCCAGACATCCAGGCTCACAGACTTAGCCCATAACAGTTACACATTACCATGCGTGATTTCATTCACTAAAGGCTCTGTATTACAGTTTTCTTTAAGGCCTGGGCCCACAAACTCACCCCATTACTATAACTCTTTTATGGGCATGATCTTGGCTGGGTTAAGTGTGACTTCTCATAGGCTTTCCTACTCGACCACGGTAACCCTTGAAGAAATTTTTAAGCATTCAAAACCCATGTCCAGACATCCAGGCACACAGACTAATCCCTTAACAGTAACACATTACTGGGCATGATTTTATTCAGCAAAGGCCCGTATTACAGTTTTCTTTAAAGCCTGGGCCCACAAACTCACCCCCTTACTATAACACTTTTATCGGCATGATCTTGGCCGGGTTAAGTCTGACTTCTCGTAGGCTTTCCCATTCGACCATGGTAAGCCTGGAAGAAATTTTTAAGAATTCAAAACCTACGTCCAGACATCCAGCCTCACAGACTAACCCTATAACAGTAACACATTACTGGGCATGATTTTATTCAGTAAAGGCCTTCGCCCACAAACTCACTCCATTACTACAACATTTTTATGGGCATGATCTTGGCCGGGTTAAGTGTGACTTCTCATAGGCTTTCCCACTCGACCATGGTAGCCATGGAAGAAATTTATAAGCGTTCAAAACTTACGTCCAGACATGCAGGCTCACAGACTAACCCCATAACAGCTACACATTACTGCGCATGACTTTAGTCAATAAAGGCATGGGCCCAGAAACTCATCCCATTGCTATAACACTTTTATGGGCATGATCTTGGCGTGTTAAGTGTGACTTCTCATAGGCTTTCTTACTCGACCATGAAGAAATTTTTAAGCGTTCAAAACCTAAATCCAGACATCCAGGCTCACAGACTAACCCCATAACAGTGACGCATTACTGGGCATGATTTTATTCACTAAAGGCCCTGTATTACAGCTTTCTTTAAGGCCTGGGCCCACAAACTCACCCCATTACTATAACACTTTCATGAGCATGATCTTGGCCGCGTTAAGTGTGACTTCTCGTAGGTTTTCCCACTCGACCACGGTAACCCTTGAAAAAAAATTTAAGCATTCAAAACCTACGTCCAGACATCCAGGCACACAGACTAACCCCATAACAGTAACACATTACTGGGCATGATTTTATTCAGTAAAGGCCTGGGCCCACAGACTCACCCCATTACCATAAAACTTTTATAGGAGTGATCTTGGCTGGGTGAAGTGTGACTTCTCGTAGGCTTTCCCACTCGACCATGGTAACCCTCAAAGAAAGTTTTAACATTTCAAAAACTAAGTCCAGATATCCAGGCTCAAGACTAACCCCATAAAAGCAAGACATTTCTGGGCATGATTTTATTCACTAAAGGCCCAGGATTACAGTTTTCTTTAAGGCCTGGGCCCACAGACTCACTCCATTACTATAACACTTTTATGGGCATGACCTTGGCGGGTTAAGTGCGACTTCTCGGACACTTTCCCATTCGACCATGGTAACCCTGGAGGAAATTTTTAAGTCCACACATCCAAGCGCTTCATCCAGGCGATATTGGCGGGTTAAGTGAGTCTTCTCGTACACTTTCCCACTCGACCATGGTAACCCTGTAGGAAATTTTTAAGCGTTTAAACCTACTACGTCCAGACATCCAGGCGTTATTGGCCGGTAAAGTGCGCGAATTCTCGGACGCTTTTCCAATCTACCATGGTAACTCTGGCGGAAATTTTTAAGCGTTCAAAACCTAAGTACAGACATCCAGGCGCTTCATCTAGCCGATCTTGGCCGGGTTAAGTTCGACTTTTTGGACGCTTTTCCACTCGACCATGGAAGCTATGGAGGAAATTTTTAAGCGTTCAAAGTCCAGACACCCAGGCGCTTCATCCAGCCGATCTTGGCTGTGATAGGTGCTCATTCTTGGACATTTTCCCACTCTAACACCGCCACCCTGGAGAAAATTTTTAAACGTTTCAAACCTAAGTCCAGACTTCAGTCGTTAACTTCAGGCCAGGTGTGTGTGCCCGATGAAACCACCTATATCCCAGCAAGCTAACAGTTGTTTTTTGACTCACTAGTATGTTTATCAGTATCAGTGTGTGAGGGCCGAGAGCTACAGATCTCCATCCTGTAGATGGAGGAGAACACAACTTTCTCATGTTGAACCCAACATAAACCGTTTCCTGTTCTGTTCTCATTGTACAGTATGTGCCGTGTTTCAGTGTCTGAGTCTCTTAACTTGTGATGTGTCTGCTTCTCTTTGTAGGACTCGTAGTGTTCATGTCTTCAGAAGCTTCTTGGTGAGCCACATGCCCCTCGTGATCTCGCTGATGAAGGGATTTCCAGACAATGGTCACCCTGTCCAGAGAAGAGAGGCGTTTCATCTCCTGTCCAGAACCGTGCACACATGATCACTGAAGAGGAAGTGGAAAGTCAACCAATCAAAATGAGCTTCACTGTAAATAAATGAACCTAATGGAGTACTACTAAAGCTGATTTAGATGAATCATTGATAGTTCATGCTGTTTTAGCATCTCAGAAATATCCACCTTGATTTTTTTCTCATTTATTTTTAAACATAGGAATAACTTTCATACGTTAGCTTCATATTTTACATGTTAGCTCAGTTTGAATAAAATCATGCTTGATTTAAATCATCCGTCATCCTTGGCCCCATGTTTTCACTCTATAATATAAAGGTCAAATGATTACGAATGATTTAAGAACAAATGAATATAAAAAAACTGAAAGACAACACAAGTATATGTTTGATCTCTTGAAGAAGCACGCACACACACACACACACACACACACACACACACACACACACACACAGACACACACACATATATACACTCTCACTCTCACACACACACACAGGTTGCTACAACGTACATTTTTATTTTATGTATGTTTGTATAAATGGTAAATAAACTGTTTAATAAGAATAATATTAGTAGAATTTTTTCCAGGGTTAAAAACACATGGTTGACTCTTTATAAAGGGTCACATGATTGATACAGTACATCCTCAAAACGACATTCAATCAAAACCTGATGAACTTATGAACCCTGATGAACTTAATCCTGATTAATTATACAGTTGTGGCCAAATGTTTTGAGAATGACACAAATATTAGTTTTCACAAAGTTTGCTGCTAAACTGCTTTTAGATCTTTGTTTCAGTTGTTTCTGTGATGTACTGAAGTGTAATTACAAGCACTTCATACGTTTCAAAGGCTTTTATCGACAATTACATAGCAAATAATGACTCTTTGCATAAATGCTTTGTTGGCCCTTCTTTTTCAGGACCTCTGCAATTCGACTGAGCATGCTCTCAATCAACTTCTGGGCCAAATCCTGACTGATAGCAACCCATTCTTTCATAATCACTTCTTGGAGTTTGTCATAAGTAGTGGGTTTTTGTTTGTCCACCCGCCTCTTGAGGATTGACCACAAGTTCTCAATGGGATTAAGATCTGGGGAGTTTCCAGGCCATGGACCCAAAATTTCAACGTTTTGGTCCCCGAGCCACGTAGTTATCACTTTTGCCTTATTGGCACGGTGCTCCATCGTGCTGAAAAATGCATTGTTCTTCACCCAACTGTTGTTGGATTGTTGGAAGAAGTTGCTGTTGGAGGGTGTTTTGGTACCGTTCTTTATTCATGGCTGTATTTTTGGGCAAAATTGTGAGTGAGCCCACTCCCTTGGATGAGAAGCAACCTCTCACATGAATGGTCTCAGGATGCTTTACTGTTGGCATGACACAGGACTGATGGTAGCGCTCACCTTTTCTTCTCCGGACAAGCCTTTTTCTAGATGCCCCAAACAATCGGAAAGGGGCTTCATCGGAGAATATGACTTTGCCCCAGTCCTCAGCAGTCCATTCACCATACTTTTTGCAAAAGATCAGTCTGTCCCTGATGTTTTTTTGGAGAGAAGTGACTTCTTTGCTGTCCTTCTTGACACCAGGCCATCTTCCAAAAGTCTTGGCCTCACTGTGCGTGTAGATGCGCTCACACCTGCCTGCTGCCATTCCTGAGAAAGCTCTGCACTGGTGGCACTCCGATCCTGCAGCTGAATCCTCTTTAGGAGACGATCCTGGCGCTTGCTGGACTTTCTTGGACGCCATGAAGCCTTCTTAATAAGAATTGAACCTCTTTCCTTGAAGTTCTTGATGAGTCTATAAATTGTTGATTTAGGTGCAATCTTAGTAGCCACAATATCCTTGCCTGTGAAGCCATTTTTATGCACCGCAATGATGGCTGCACGCGTTACCATGGTTAACAATGGAAGAACGATGATTTCAAGCATCACCCTCCTTTTAACATGTCAAGTCCGTCATTCTAACCCAATCAGCCTGACATAATGATCTCCAGCCATGTGCTCGTCAACATTCTCACCTGAGTTAACAAGACGTTTACTGAAATGATCTCAGCAGGTCGTTTAATGACAGCAATGAAATGCAGTGGAAAGTTTTTTTCAGGTTTAAGTTCATTTTCATGGCAAAGAAGGACTATGCAATCCATCTGATCACTCTTCATAACATTCTGGAGTATATGCAAATTGCTATTACAAAAACTTAAGCAGCAACTTTTCCAATTTCCAATATTTATGTCATTCTCAAAACCTTTGGCCACAACTGTACATATACTGTTGATACACATTTCTTTCATAAACTCCAATTTTCTATTAATACACAATTCCAAACCTTTCCAAAACAATCTTGAGTAAATGAGAAAAGAAAGATGCTAAATAGTTTTCTTTTGTTTACCAAAGTTGACAGCTATACGAAATGTTAAGCTTAAATATTTCCAAATGTAATAAATTCTATAAAGTAGTTTGTAAGACACTTCCTTCATTTTGATACAACATTTATTTGGCAGTATACATTCTTTAACACAAGAGATATAACCAAATAAAGAAGAGCAAAGGACACAGAACAAAGAGCATTTGTTCAAATCGTATTAATTAATATATTGTTGTCTTAAAACAAATACAGTTTTTCAAATGTGCACACTTTTGGAAAAAATGCTAATTCTCCTGGTTTCACAGGTGATTGGATTTTCTGAGGAAATCCTGTATACGACAACAATTACCCATTGAAATAAACTAATTTACTTGCATCTTACTAAAAGAATACCTCCTTTGAGCCAAAGATAAATTAAAGATCTGTTTTTAAATAATATGCCCTTGTTATTTCATATGAAATAGTTGTGGGGTGAAAAATGGTGAAAAGGGCTTGTCTGTGAAAACCGGCCAATTTAGCAGGAATTTTGTCAACAGAAAAATTATGTTCCAATAAAAAATCTATGCTTCCAAGAAAATTAAATATATCATTAGGGAAGGCATTCAGAGGATTTTAATAAGAAATTATGAATAAAATAAATAAAACTAATGAATCACTGTATCAAATGCTTGATATTTTCAGTAATATCTTATATTTTTTCTTTAAACATTCATTTTCAAAGGTTTTCACAGGTTTGATGACAAGCTGAAAGCTTTGGCCTCCTGACAGTGATAAATACGCGGAAAAATAGCGCGTTCAGTTTATTCAGAGATCATAGTAACTTCTCTGATTTATATAGTAATTTATACATTTATTAATAAATCTCGCTATATAATAATGAAAAGTGCATAAGATTCAACGCTTCCGATAAAAGCGTACGCTCGCGCTGTTGTACTCACGCACGTGACGTCACGCGCACCATGTACGTGAACTATAGTTTCTATGGCGACGCGTGTTATGACGTGAATTCTATACATAAACACTCAAACCCATCGATATCTGTTTGTTGAGAGACGAGGCGATTTCAGAGACTTTCGGAGATTATTTCCTGACACTGTGATTTTCGACGCAGTTCAGAGCGAGAGGAGACTTTTATTTTAGGAGATCGGAGGATATTTCCTTTGAGTACAGTTTGAAGGAAGTTTTTTATTCTCTTCTTATTTCTCTTCTTATTTCTTTCTCTTTATTTCTCTCATTCTTTCTCTCTTTCTTTCTTTCTTTCTTTCTTTCTTCAACTAATTAATTTTTTTAAAATTTATTTACTGTATTTCGTGGAGTTTGGAGAGATTGTCAACCGCTCTTATGAGTGAAAGACAAGGTGAGCGTTTTGTTTGTTATTGCTATGTTATGGTATGATGTTGTACAATGTTTGACTGAATTAATGTGAAGATATGCCTTTGATTTTCTATTCAAGAGCAAATAGAAGTAAAAACAATTGGTGCTTGGTTATGATAAAGGTTGCTAATAGAGGCTGTAAGTGTCTGATGTGTGAAATATTGCAGCCTCGGGCCGCTCCAGATCCAGGAGTGCTGCTGTCTCTCAGGCGGCTGCTCAGGAGGTTGGGAGAAGCGGCTCTGGTGACAACGCTCAGGAACCGCTGACCAACCCAAACCTGCCTCTGAGCCAAGAGCTGCCTGGGTACATCGCTCCTCTGCCGTCAGAGTTGGCCGTTTCTGTGTCCGTGTCTCACGGGAAGAGGAAGCGGCAGAGCGGCAGCCAGGAGGATGAGGGTCCGTCCCCCTCATACAGAAGAGCTGCCAAACGCTCCCGCAGAGGTCAGAGTGCACTGAGATTAAACACCTCACCACTCACTAAACGAGTCGTCACTGAAGACGTTACAGTAAGGTCCCATTTAAAGAGGTTTCTTGTGATCTTGTGTGTTGCAGAAGCGTATGTCAAGGGCCCATTGCTGGGGCGAGGTGGATTCGGCTCGGTGTATGCTGGGACCCGCAGGTCTGACGGACTGCCAGTAAGACTTCCTCTCACCTCCTCGTTAGAAATGTTGCCGTCAGTGAACGTGGTCTGTGATAATTAGTCAGCGTGGTCTTCATCTGTCTACAGGTTGCCATCAAGCACGTCTGTAAAAGAGGAACACCGAGACTGAGAGTCGTGAGGTCAGAGTGAATCTGTTGCTCTGCTTGCTCTGATTGAGCGCTGGATATAACGCAGCGTTCGTCCTGCAGGAAGGTCAGGATCAGCTGCCGCTGGAGGTGGCGTTGATGAGTCTGGTCAATTCGGCTCCTGCCTGCCCCAACGTCCTGCAGCTGCTGGAGTGGTTAGACTTTCCCAGACGCTACACCTTGATCCTGGAGCGTCCCGCTCTTTGCCAAGATCTGGACACTTTCTGCAAGCAGAACGGACGCCTGGAGGAGAGTCTGGCCAAGAAAGTGCTGCTGCAGCTGGTCACGGCGCTGAAACACTGCGAGAGCCGCAGAGTCCTGCACCGGGACGTCAAACCGAGAAACCTGCTGATCTCCACAGAGTCACACGACATCAAGCTGCTGGACTTCGGCTGTGGAGATCTGCTGAAAGACTCGGCCTACAGACACTTTGCAGGTGGGTTTGATCTCACTGCGGTGATCTGTGTTTGTTTGTGGAGCCTCTTCAGGTGACGTCTGGGGTCTTGTTGTGTCTCTCAGGCACTCTTCAGTACGCCCTCCTGAGTGGTTTCGGCGGCAGCGCTATCACGCAGGACCGGCTACGGTTTGGTCGGTCGGGTGACGCTCTACAACATCTTGTGCGGCTGTTTCCCCTTCAGAGGCACGTTGAGGGTCACCTCCAGAAGCAGACTGCGCTTCCCTAGAGAGCTGTCCACAGGCAAGAGACAGAGGTCACGTCCAGATCCAGGTGAAGCGTGTGCTTCTGTCTTCCTGAACACTGTGTTGTGTGTAACAGAGTGCCGTCAGCTGATTGGCTGGTGTCTCAGTGCATCGGCGCCAGACCGCCCACTTTAGAGGACATTGAGCGCCACCCTTGGTTACACTGAGCAGGTGGCCAGAGACACACACTTATCTGACTCACAGCAGTCACGGCTGGATTGTCTCGTTAGGATCAGACTAGATTAATGCTTCTGATTGTTTGTATAGGGTGAGCAGGAGTGACACAGGAAGTGCAGGGAACGGCTTCCTGGTCGCCTCCAGAAAGAGCAGAGGATCATGGGCTGATGGTGAAGGGTTCGGATCCTCTGCTCCAGTCGGTGAAGATCTCTGTGTGGATGCTGCAGGAGTCTGAACACACAGCAGCAGCTGAAACCACCCACAGATCAATATGTGTAGCTTCTCCACAATAAAGTGTAAATATGTATATAACAGGAGTTGTACATCTCGCTGTATCACAGTAGTATTACTTTTTTTTTTGTAATCAGGACAGGAAAAAGGACCAAAAATAAGAAATCAGAAGAAAAATCTCTTAGTGATTTTAATTAATAGAAGGGGATGCATAGAATGTAAAATGCAAAAACAAATATATAAATAAAGCCATTTTTATGCTTAAAGGAAAAAAAAATAATGGTGACCCAAAACCATTGTTCCATACTTTTTTCAAAATATCCTCCTTCGTGTTCGGGAGAACAAAGAAATTCATACAAGTTTGGAACTACTTGAGGATGAGTAAATGATAACAAAATCTTACTTGTTGGGTAAAATTCCTATTCCTAAATTCCTAAAACAGTAATATTTTCGTTTGCCTTACCGTGGTGCTTTAACTGTGGCAGTGGGGCTGCACAACATCTGTGCAAATTATCTAGGTAAAGAAATTAACCAAATAAATAGAAATAAACAAACTAAAATATTTAGTTGAATACGTCCTGCAACTGGTTTTGCACATACAGTAGAATACAAATTGCCTAGAAAGACATATTTTAACAGTTATTTATATTATTTAACAGAAATTACTTGATTTATAGTTTGGATTCATAACAACATAAATTAGTCTTTTCAGGCTCACTGATTCAAAGAAAACTAATTTTCTGGTTGACCAGAAGCTGAATACAAAGTATTTATTCAGTAATTAATAATCAGTGAACCATATTCCTTTTAACGTACCTACAAACATTGAGTTAGACAACATTTGACAGTCCACTTTAGGCATTCCACGATCAGTAAGCAACTTTTCAGCTACATGTCATTAGAGTTTTAGTAAACTGTCTGTTTAATAACCTCTTATTAGTTAATAGATGGCAAGTATTAAGGTATTAAACATATTCTTGATAAAAACAGAGAAATATATGCTATTAATAGCTGTAAAATTAGCCCATTTTGTTTCAATATAGGATTGCGGAAATGAGTACAACCTAGATTTAATTCAACAAGGTGTGATATTTTAGTACTTAATATGTCCTCCATAACTCTATGTATACAGTGTACTGCTCTGACGCTTCTTGGCACTGAATGTAAAATTTTATTACAAACTGTTACATCTGTCCTGTTTAACTCCTTTTTAAAGGACCTGGTCTTTAATGGGGAGAGTTTCTGGTTTGGGGAGAGTTGAGGTTTTGTATTATATCACACAGTGGTTGATAAAGCCTAACTCTCTCACACCTTCAGCTCTCATACGTCCCTACAGAAGAGCTTTACTACCCTGAAGTTCACTGTGGAAACCAGACACTTCTCACTGTATGCCTCCTCTTGTGACACCAGAACATTTTAGATGCTGTCAGATCTGAAATGATTAACTTGGTCTCATGAGACTAGAGCATGGATTCCCAGAAGCCCTCACTTACTTAAGCCAAGGGTCTTGGAAAAGGAGTTTATTGTGCTTTGGCCGCAGTGGATAGTTTGGGTGCAGACAAACAACCATGCATGGTGCTATTTTAAGATGTACAGTCACTCTTCTCAGCGTTTACTGGCTCTGAGACGCTTTCTTACAAATGATTATTTCGGGGTCTTTTACAAGTCCATTGTTTTTAATTTTTGCAAATGTTGCAGTATTTTTACATTGAAAACAAGAATTTGGTATTCCTCTTGCATTATTGTCCTCTTATAAGTTAAAAATAAATACCCTGGCAGTGTTCACTGTTCCAACAAAAACTACAAAAAAATTAAAACCCGACGTTAACTTCAGGCCAGGTGTGTGCTCGATGAAACCACCTATATCCCAGCAAGCTAACAGTTGTTTGCTGACTCACTAGTATGTTTATCAGTATCAGTGTGTGTGAGGCCCGAGAGCTACAGATCTCCATCCTGTAGATGGAGGAGAACACAACCTTCTCATGTTGAACCCAACATAAACCGTTTCCTGTTCTGTTCTCATTGTACAGTATGTGCCGTGTTTCAGTGTCTGAGTCTCTTAACTTGTGATGTGTCTGCTTCTCTTTGTAGGACTCGTAGTGTTCATGTCTTCAGAAGCTTCTTGGTGAGCCACATGCCCTCGTGATCTCGCTGATGAAGGGATTTCCAGACAATGGTCACCTGTCCAGAGAAGAGAGGCGTTTCATCTCCTGTCCAGAACCGTGCACACATGATCACTGAAGAGGAAGTGGAAAGTCAACCAATCAAAATGAGCTTCACTGTAAATAAATGAACCTAATGGAGTACTACTAAAGCTGATTTAGATGAATCATTGATAGTTCATGCTGTTTTAGCATCTCAGAAATATCCACCTTGATTTTTTTCTCATTTATTTTTTAAACATAGGAATAACTTTCATACGTTAGCTTCATATTTTACATGTTAGCTCAGTTTGAATAAAATCATGCTTGATTTAAATCATCCGTCATCCTTGGCCCCATGTTTTCACTCTATAATATAAAGGTCAAATGATTACGAATGATTTAAGAACAAATGAATATAAAAAAACTGAAAGACGACACAAGTATATGTTTGATATCTTGAAGCAGCACACACACACACACACACACACACACACACACACACACTCACAGGTTGCTACAACGTACATTTTTATTTTATGTATGTTTGTAAAAATGGTAAATAAACTGTTTAATAAGAATAATATTAGTAGAATGTTTTTTTCCAGGGTTAAAAAACACATGGTTGACTCCTTATACAGGGTCACGTGATTGATTCAGTACATCCTCAAAACGACATTCAATCAAAAATGGGTGACCCTGATGAACTTAATCCTGATTAATTATACAGTTGTGGCCAAAAGTTTTGAAAATGACACAATTATTAGTTTTTACAAAGTTGCTGCTAAACTGCTTTTAGATCTTTGTTTCAGTTGTTTCTGTGATGTACTGAAGTGTAATTACAAGCACTTCATACGTTTCAAAGGCTTTTATCGACAATTACATGACATTTATGCAAAGAGTCATTATTTGCTGTGTTGGCCCTTCTTTTTCAGGACCTCTGCTATTCGACTGAGCATGCTCTCAATCAACTTCTGGGCCAAATCCTGACTGATAGCAACCCATTCTTTCATAATCACTTCTTGGAGTTTGTCATAAGTAGTGGGTTTTTGTTTGTCCACCCGCCTCTTGAGGATTGACCACAAGTTCTCAATGGGATTAAGATTTCCAGGCCATGGACCCAAAATTTCAACGTTTTGGTCCCCGAGCCACTTAGTTATCACTTTTGCTTTATTGGCACTGTGCTCCATCGTGCTGAAAAATGCATTGTTCTTCACCAAACTGTTGTTGGATTGTTGGAAGAAGTTGCTGTTGGAGGGTGTTTTGGTACCGTTCTTTATTCATGGCTGTATTTTTGGGCAAAATTGTGAGTGAGCCCACTCCCTTGGATGAGAAGCAACCTCTCACATGAATGGTCTCAGGATGCTTTACTGTTGGCATGACACAGGACTGATGGTAGCGCTCACCTTTTCTTCTCCGGACAAGCCTTTTTCCAGATGCCCCAAACAATCGGAAAGGGGCTTCATCGGAGAATATGACTTTGCCCCAGTCCCCCAGCAGTCCATTCACCATACTTTTTGCAAAAGATCAGTCTGTCCCTGATGTTTTTTTGGAGAGAAGTGGCTTCTTTGCTGTCCTTCTTGACACCAGGCCATCTTCCAAAAGTCTTGGCTTCACTGTGCGTGTAGATGCACTCACACCTGCCTGCTGCCATTCCTGAGAAAGCTCTGCACTGGTGGCACTCCGATCCTGCAGCTGAATCCTCTTTAGGAGACGATCCTGTCGCTTGCTGGACTTTCTTGGACGCCCTGAAGCCTTCTTAATAAGAATGGAACGTCTTTCCTTGAAGTTCTTATAGTCTATATATTGTTGAATTAGGTGCAATCTTAGTAGCCACAATATCCTTGCCTGTGAAGCCATTTTTATGCAAGCATCACCCTCCTTTTAACATGTCAAGTCCGTCATTCTAACCCAATCAGCCTGACATAATGATCTCCAGCCTTGTGCTCGTCAACATTCTCACCTGAGTTAACAAGACGTTTACTGAAATGATCTCAGCAGGTCGTTTAATGATAGCAATGAAATGCAGTGGAAAGTTTTTTTCAGGTTTACGTTCATTTTCATGGCAAAGAAGGACTATGCAATCCATCTGATCACTCTTCATAACATTCTGGAGTATATGCAAATTGCTATTACAAAAACTTAAGCAGCAACTTTTCCAATTTCCAATATTTATGTCATTCTCAAAACCTTTGGCCACAACTGTACATATACTGTTGATACACATTTCTTTCATAAAATTTTCTATTAATACACAATTCCAAACCTTTCCAAAACAATCTTGAGTAAATGAGAAAAGAAAGATGCTAAATAGTTTTCTTTTGTTTACCAAAGTTGACAGCTATACGAAATGTTAAGCTTAAATATTTCCAAATGTAATAAATTCTATAAAGTAGTTTGTAAGACACTTCCTTTATTTTGATAAAACATTTATTTGGCAGTATTCATTCTTTAACACAAGAGATACAACCAAATAAAGAAGAGCAAAGGACACAGAACAAAGAGCATTTGTTAAAATCGCATTAATTAATATATTGTTGTCTTAAAACAAATACAGTGTGACTTCTCTGAGGCTTTTCCACTCAACCATGGTAACCCTGGAAGAAATTTTTAAGCGTTCAAAACCTAAGCCCAGACATCCAGGCGCGTCATCCAGACAATATTGGCTGGGTTAAGTGCGACTTCTCAGACGCTTTACCACTCGACCATGGTAACCCTGGAAGAAATTTTTAAGCGCTTCAAAATATAAGTCCAGACATCCAGGTGCTTCTTCCAGCCGATAATAGTCGGTTTAAGTGTGACTTCTCGGACACTTTACCACTCAACCATGATAACCCTGGAAGAAATTTTTAAGCGTTTTAAACCTAAGCCTAAACATCCAGGCGCTTCATTTAGCCGATCTTGGCCGTGATAGGTGCTAATTCTTGGATGCTTTCCCAATCGACCCCCGCCAGCCTGGAAGAAATTTTTAAACGTTCAAAACCTAAGTCCAAATATCCAGGCGCTTCATATAGCCGATCTTGTCTGAGTTAAGTTCGACTTCTTGGACCGTTTCCCACTCGACCATGGTAACCCTGGAAGAAATTTTTAGGCGTTCAAAACCTAAGTCCAGACATCCAGGCGCTTCATCCAGGTGATATTGGCGGGTTAAGTGCTACTTCTTGGATGACTTTTTCACTCGATCCCGCCACCCTGAATGAAAATGTTTAAGCACTCAAAACCTAACCCCAGACATCCAGATGCTTCATCTAGCCGATCATGGCCCATCCAGGCGATATTGGCGGGTTAAGCTCGACTTGTTGGACAGTTTCCCACTCGACCATGGTAACCCTGGAATAAAGTTATAAGCATTCAAAATTTAAGCCCAGACATCCAGGTGCTTCATCCAGGCAATAATGGCGGGTAAAGTGCGACTTCTCAGACACTTTCCGCTCGACCATGGTAACCGGGAGAAATTTTTTAAGCGTTTAAAACCTAAGTCCAGACATCCAGGCGCTTTATCCAGCCGATATTGGCCGAGTTAGGTGCGACTTCTTGAGCGCTTTCCCACTTGACCATGGTAAACCTGGATCAAATTTTTAAGCATTCAAAACCTAAATCCAGACATCCAGGCGCTTCATCTAGCCGATCTTGGCGTGATAGGTGCTACTTCCTAGATTTTTCCCACTTGACCCCACCACCCTGGAGGACATTTTTACGCTCTACACATCCAGGCGCTTCATCCAGATGGTTGTGGCCGGCTTAAATGAGTCTTCTCGGACACTTTCCCACTCGACCATGGTAACCCTGGAGGAAATTTTTAAGCATTTAAAACCTAAGTCCAGACATCCAGGCACTTCATCCAGCCAAAATTGGCCGAGTTAGGTGCAACTTCTCGGACGACTTTTCACTCGACCCCGCCACCCTGGATGAAATTTTTAAGCGTTCAAAAACTAATCCCAAACATCCAGGTGCTTTATCCAGACGATATTGGCCGGGTTAAGCGCGACTTCTCGAAGGCTTTCCCACTTTACCATGGTAACCCTGGAGGAAATTTTTAAGCGTTTAAAACCTAAGTCCAGACATCCAGGCGCTTCATCCAGGCGCTTCATCCAGGCGATATTGGCCATGATAGGTGTGACTTCTCGGACGACTTTTACACTCGATCCCCGCCACCCTGAATGAAATTTTTAAGCGTTCAAAAACTAATCCCAAACATCCAGGCGCTTCATCCAGCCGATCTTGGCCGAGTTAAGTTCGACTTCTTGGACGGTTTCCCATTTGACCATGATAACCTTTTAAGAACTTTTTATGCATTCAAAACCTATGTCCAGACATCCAGGCACTTCATCTAGGCGATATTAGGCCGTGTTAAGTGCGAAATCTCGGACGCTTTTCCATTTGACAATAGTAACCGTGGAGGAAATTTTTTAACGTTTTAAATCTAAGTCCAGACACCCTGGCTCACAGACTAACCCAACAACAGTAACACATCACTTGGCATGATTTTATTTAGTAAAGGTCCAGGATTACAGTTTTCTTTAAGGCCTGGGCCCACAGACTCACCCCATTATGACAACACTTTTAAGGTCATGATCTTGACCGGATTAAGTGTGACTTCTTGGAGGCTTTCCCACTTGAACATGGTAAACATGGGGGACATTTTTAAGTCCACATATCCAGGTGCTTAATCCAGGCGATATTGGCTGGTTTAAGTGCATCTTCTCGGACACTTTCCCACTCAACCATGGTAACCCTGTAGGAAAATTTTATGCATTCAAAACATAAGTCCAGACATCCAGGCGCTTCATCTAGCTGATCATGGCCGTGATAGGTGCTACTTCTTGGACTCTTTCCCACTCGACCCCTGCCACCCTGGAAGAAATTTTTAAGCGTTTAAAACCTAACCCCAGGCATCCAGGCGATATTGCCCGGGTTAAGTTCGACTTCTCTGACACATTTCCACTCGACCATTGTAACTCTGAAAGAAATTTTTAAGCTTTCAAAACCAAAGTCCAGACATCCAGGCACTTCATCTACTCGATCTTGGCCGTGATAGGTGCTATTTCCTGGACTCTTTCCCACTCGACCCCCACCACCCTGGAGGAAATTTTTAAGCGTTTAAAACGTAACCCCAAACATCACGGCACTTCATCTAGCCCAGCTTGGCCGAGTTAAGTTTGACTTCTTGGACACTTTCCCACTCCACCATAGTAACTCTGGATGAAATTTTTAAGCGTTCAAAACCTAACCCCAAACATCCAGGCGCTTCTTCCAGCTGAACATGGTCGGGTTAAGTTTGACTTCTTGGATGGTTTCCCAGTCGACCATGGTAAACCTGAAGGAAATTTTTAAGCGTTCAAAACCTATGCCCATACATCCAGGCGCTTCATACAGCCGATCGAGACCAGGATAGGTGCGATTTCTCGGACGTTTTTCAACTCGACCATGGTAACCTTGGAACAAATAATTGAGCGTTCAAAACCTACGTCCAACCATCCAGGCTCACAGACTAACCCCATAACAGTAACACATTACTGGGCATGATTTTATTCACTAAAGGTCCTGCATTACAGCTTTTTTAAGGCCTAAACCCACAGACTCACCCCATTACTATAACACTTTCATGGGCATGATCTTGGCCGGGTTAAGTGTGACTTCTCAAAGGCTTTCCCACTCGACAATGATAACCCTGGTTGAAATTTTTAAGCGTTCAAAACCTGAATCCAGACATCCAGGCTCACAGACTAACCCCATAATAGTAACACATTACTGGTTATGATTTTATTCAGTGAAGGCCCTGTATTACAGCTGTCTTTAAGGCCTGGGCCCACAAACTCACCCCATTATTACAACACTTTTATGGGCATGATCTTGGCCGGGTTAAGTGTGACTTCTCGTAGGCTTTCTTATTCGACCATGGTAACCCTGGAAGAAACTTTTAAGCATTCAAAACCTACGTCCAGACATCCAAGCACACAGCCTAACCCCTTAACAGTACCACATTACTGGGCATGATTTTATTCAGTAAAGGCCTGGGCCAACAGACTCACCCCATTACTATAAAACTCTAATGGGAATGATCTTGGCGGGTTAAGTGTGACTTCTCGTAGGCTTTCCCACTCGACCATGGTAACCCTGGAAGAAATTTTTAAGCGTTCAAAACCTAAGTCCAGACATCCAGGCGATATTGGCCGGTTTAAGAGTGACTTCTCAGACGTTAATCCACTCGACCCTGGTAACCCTGGAACAAATATTTGAACGTTCAAAACCTACGTCCAGACATCCAGGCTCACAGACTAACCCCATAACAGTAACACATTACTGGGCATGATTTCATTTACTAAAGGCCCTGTATTACAGTTTTCTTTAAGGCCTGGACCCACAGACTCACCCCATTACTATAACACTTTCATGGGCATGATCTTGGCCGGGTTAAGTATGACTTCTCAAAGGCTTTCCCACTCGACCATGGTAACCCTGGAACAAATATTTGAGCGTTCAAAACCTACGTCCAGACATCCAGGCTCACAGACTAATCCCATAACAGTAACACATTACTGCATGTGACTTTATTCAGTAAAGGTCTGGGCCCAGAAACTCAACCCATTACTACAACACTTTAACGGGGCATGATCTTGGCCGACTTAAGTGTGACTTCTCGTAGGCTTTCCCACTCGACCATGGTAACCCTGGTTGAAATTTTTAAGCGTTCAAAACCTGAATCCAAACATCCAGGCTCACAGACTAACCCTATAAAAGTAACACATTACTGGGCATGATTTTATTGGGTAAAGGCACTGTATTACAGCTGTCTTTAAGGCCTGGACCCACAGACTCACCCCATTGCTATAACACTTTCATGGGCATGATCTTGGCCGGGTTAAGTGTGACTTTTTGTAGGCTTTCCCACTCGACCATGGTAACCCTGGAACAAATAATTGAGCGTTCAAAACCTACGTCCAGACATCCAGTCTCACAAACTAATCCCATAACAGTAACACATTACTGCATGTGACTTTATTCAGTAAAGGCCTGGGCCCAGAAACTCAAACCATTACTACAACACTTTTATGGGGCATGATCTTGGCCGACTTTAGTGTGACTTCTCGTAGGCTTTCCCACTCGACCATGGTAACCCTGGTAGAAATGTTTAAGCGTTCAAAACCTGAATCCAGACATCCAGGCTCACAGACTAACCCCATAACAGTAACACATTACTGGGCATGATTTTATACAGTAAAGGCCCTGTATTACAGCTGTCTTTAAGGCCTGGACCCAGAGACTCACCCTATTACTATCACACTTTCATGGGCATGATCTTGGCCGGGTTAAATGTGACTTCTAGTAGGCTTTCCCATTTGACAATGGTAACCCTGGAAGAAATTTTTAAGCGTTCAAAAGCTACGTCCCGACATCCAGGCTCACAGACTAACCCCATAACAGCAACACATTACTGGGCATTATTTTATTCAGTAATGGCCTGGGCCCACAGACTCATTCCATTACTATAACAATATTATGGGCATGATCTTGGCCAGGTTAAGTGTGACTTCTCGTAGGCTTTCCCACTCGACCATGGTAACACTGGAAGAAATTTTAAAGCGTTTAAAACCTAAATCCAGACATCCAGGCTCATAGACTAACCCCATAACAGTAACACATTACAGGGCATGATTTTATTCAGTAAAGGCCCTGTATTACAGCTGTCTTTAAGGCCTGGACCCACAGACTCACCCCATTACTATAACACTTTCATGGGCATGATCTTGGCCGGGTTAAGTGTGACTTCTCGTAGGCTTTCCCACTCGATCATGGTAACCCTGGAACAAATAATTGAGCGTTCAAAACCTACCTCCAGACATCCAGGCTCACAGACTAATCCCATAACAGTAACACATTACTGCATGTGACTTTATTCAGTAAAGGTCTGGACCCAGAAACTCAACCCATTACTACAACACTTTTACGGGGCATGATCTTGGCCGACTTATTTGTGACTTCTCGTAGGCTTTCCCACTCGACCATGGTAACCCTGGTAGAAATTTTTAAGCGTTCAAAACCTGAATCCAGACATCCAGGCTCAAGACTAACCCCATAACAGCAAGACATTATTGGGCATGATTTTATTCACTAAAGGCCCTGTATTACAGTTTTCTTTAAGGCCTGGGCCCACAAACTCACAAAATTACTATAACACTTTCATGGGCATGATCTTGGCCGTGTTAAGTGTGACTTCTCGTAGGCTTTCCCACTCGACCATGGTAACCCTGGAACAAATAATTGAGCGTTCAAAACCTACGTCCAGACATCCAGGCTCACAGACTAATCCCATAACAGTAACACATTACTGCATGTGACTTTATTCAGTAAAGGCCTGAGCCCAGAAACTCAACCCTTTACTACAACACTGTTATGGGGCATGATCTTGGCCGACTTAAGTGTGACTTCTCGTAGGCTTTCCCACTCGACCATGGTAACCGTGGTAGAAATTTTTAAGCGTTCAAAATTTATTTCCAGACATGCAGACTCAAAGACTAACCCCATAACAGCAATACATTACTGGGCATTATTTTATTCAGTAATGGCCTGGGCCCACAGACTCATTCCATTACTATAACACTATTATGGGCATGATCTTGGCCGGGTTAGGTGTGACTTCTCGTAGGCTTTCCCACTCGACCATGGAAACACTGGACGAAATTTTTAAGCGTTTAAAACCTAAATCCAGACATCCAGGCTCATGGACTAACTCCATAACAGTAACACATTACTGGGCATGATTTTATTCAGTAAAGGCCCTGTATTACAGCTGTCTTTAAGGCCTGGACCCACAGACTCACCCCCTTACTATAACACTTTCATGGGCATGATCTTGGCCGGGTTAAGTGTGACTTCTCGTAGGCTTTCCCACTCGACCATGGTAACCCTGGTAGAAATTTTTAAGTGTTCAAAACCTGAATCCAGACATCCAGGCTCAAGACTAACCCCATAACAGCAAGACATTAATGGGCATGATTTTATTCACTAAAGGCCCTGTATTACAGTTTTCTTTAAGGCCTGGGCCCACAAACTCATCACGTTACTATAACACTTTTATGGGCATGATCTTGGCCGGGTTAAGTGTGACTTTACGTAGGCTTTCCCACTCGACCATGGTAACCCTGGAACAAATTTTTAAGCGTTCAAAATTTTTTTCCAGACATGCAGACTCAAAGACTAACCCCATAACAGCAATACATTACTGGGCATTATTTTATTCAGTAATGGCCTGGGCCCACAGACTCATTCCATTACTATAACACTATTATGGGCATGATCTTGGCCGGGTTAAGTGTGACTTCTCGTAGGCTTTCCCACTCAACCATGGAAACACTGGAAGAAATTTTAAAGCGTTTAAAACCTAAATCCACACATCCAGGCTCATAGACTAACCCCATAACAGTAACACAATACTGGGCATGATTTTATTCAGTAAAGGCCTGGGCCCACAATCTCACCCTATTACTACAACACTTTCATGGGCATGATCTTGGCAGGGTTAAGTGTGACTTCACGTAGGCTTTCCCATTTGACCATGGTAATCCTGGAACAAATAATTGAGCGTTCAAAACCTACGTCTACACATCCAGGCTCACAGACTAATCCCATAACAGTAACACATTACTGGGCATGATTTTATTCACTAAAGGCCCTGTACTACAGTTTTCCTTAAGGCCTAGGCCCACAGACTCACCCCATTACTATAATGGGCGTGAGCTTGGCCGGGTTAAGTGTGACTTCTCGTAGGCTTTCCCACTTTACCATGGAAACACTGGAAGAAATTTTAAAGCGTTTAAAACCTAAATCCAGACATCCAGCCTCACACACTAACCCTATAACAGTAACAAATTACTCGGCATGACTTTATTCACTAAAGGCCCTGTATTACAGCTTTCTTTAAAGTCTGGACTCAAAGACTCACCCCATTACTATAACACTTTCAGGGGCATGATCTTGGCCGGGTAAAGTATGACTTCTTGTTGGTTTTCCCACTCGACCATGGTAACCCTGGAACAAATATTTGAGCATTCAAAACCTACGTCCAGACATCCAGGATCACAGACTAATCCCATAACAGTAACACATTACTGGGCATTATTTTATTCAGTAAAGGCCTGGGTCCACAAACTCACCCCATTATTACAAAACTTTTATGGGCATGATCTTGGTCGACTTAAGTGTGACTTCTCATAGGCTTTCCCACTCGACCATGGTAACCCTGGTAGAAATATTGAAGTTTTTAAAACCTAAATCAAGACATCCAGGCTCACAGACTAACCCCATAACAGTAACACATTACTGGGCATGATTTTATTCACTAAAGGCCCTGTATTACAGCTTTCTTTAAAGTCTGGACTCAAAGACTCACCCCATTACTATAACACTTTCATGGGCATGATCTTGGCCGGGTAAAGTATGACTTCTCTTTGGTTTTCCCACTCGACCATGGTAACCCTGGAACAAATATTTGAGCATTCAAAACCTACGTCCAGACATCCAGCCTCACAGACTAACCCTATAACAGTAACAAATTACTCGGCATGACTTTATTCAGTAAAGGCCTGAGCCCACAAACTCACCCCATTACTATCACATTTTTATGGGCATGATCTTGGTTGGGTTAAGCGTGACTTCTCGTAGGTTTTCCCACTCGACCATGGTAACTCTGGAATAATTTTTTAAGCGTTCAAAACCTAAATCCAGACATCCAGACTCACAGATTAACCCCATAACAGCAATACATTACTGGGCAAGATTTTATTCACTAGAAGCCCTGTATTACAGCTCTCTTTAAGGCCTGGACTCACAGACTCACCACATTACTTTAACACTTTCATAGGCATGATCTTGGCCGACTTAAGTGTGACTTCTCGTAGGCTTTCCCACTCGACCATGGTAATCCTAGAAGAAATTTTTTAACTTTCAAAACCTAAATCCAGACATCCAGGCTCACAGACTAACCCCATAACTGTAACACATTACTGGGCATGATTTTATTCACTAAAAGCCCTGTATTACAGCTTTCTTTAAAGTCTGGACTCAAAGACTCACCCCATTACTATAACACTTTCAGGGGCATGATCTTGGCCGGGTAAAGTATGACTTCTCGTTGGTTTTCCCACTCGACCATGGTAACCCTGGAACAAATATTTGAGCATTCAAAACCTACGTCCAGACATCCAGGATCACAGACTAATCCCATAACAGTAACACATTACTGGGCATTATTTTATTCAGTAAAGGCCTGGGTCCACAAACTCACCCCATTATTACAAAACTATTATGGGCATGATCTTGGTCGACTTAAGTGTGACTTCTCATAGGCTTTCCCACTCGACCATGGTAACCCTGGTAAAAATATTGAAGTTTTTAAAACCTAAATCAAGACATCCAGGCTCACAGACTAACCCCATAACAGTAACACATTACTGGGCATGAATTTATTCACTAAAGGCCCTGTATTACAGCTTTCTTTAAAGTCTGGACTCAAAGACTCATGATTTTAGTCAGTAAAGGCCTGGGCCCACAGACTCACCCCATTACTCTAACACTATTATGTGCATGAGCTTGGCCGTGTTAAGTGTGACTTCTTGTAGGCTTTCTTACTCGACCATGGTAACCCTGGAAGAAACTTTTAAGAGTTCAAAACCAAAATCCAGACATCCAGGCTGACAGATCAACCCCATAAAAGTGACACATTACTGGTCATGATTTTATTCAGTTATGGCCTAGGCCCACAGACTCACCCCATTACTATAACACTTTTATGGACATGATCAGCCAGGCGATAATGGCCGGGTTAAGTGCGACTTCTCGTAAGCTTTCCCACTCGACCATGGTAACCCTGGAAGAAATATTTAAGCATTCAAAAGCTACGTCCAGACATCCAGGCTTACAGACTAACCCCATAACAGAAACCTATTACTGGGCATGATTTTTTTCAGTAAAGGCCCTGTATTACAGTTTTCTTCAAATCCTGAGACCACAAACTCACCCCATTACTATAACACTTTTATGGGCATGATCTTGGCCGCTTTAAGTGTGACTTCTCGTAGGCTTTCCCACTCGACCATGGTAACCCCTGGAAGAAATATTTAAGCGTTCAAAACCTAAATCCAGACATCCAGGCACTTCATCCAGGTGATATCGGCCGGTTTAAGTGCAACTTCTTGGATGCTTTTCCACTCGACCATGGTAACCCTGGAAGAAATTGTTAAGCGTTCACAACCTTCATCCAGACATTCAGGCTTACAGACTAACCCCATAACAGTAACACATTACTGGGCATGATTTTATTTAGTAAAAGCCTTGGATTACAGTTTTGTTTAAGGCCTTGGCCCACAGAGTCAACCCGTTACTATAAAACTTTTATGGGCATGGCCTTGGCCGGGTTAAGTGTGTAACACATTACTGGGCCAGATTTTATTCAGTAAAGGCTGGGGGCCACAGAATTAACCCATTACTATAAAACGTTTAAGGGCATGACTTTGGCCAGGTTAAGTGTGACTTCTTGTAGGCTTTCCTACTCAACCATGGTAACCCTGGAAGAAACTTTTAAGCGTTAAAAACCTAAATCCACACATCCAGGCTCACAGATCAACCCCATAACAGTAGCACATTACTGGGCATGATTTTATTCAGTAAAGGCCCTGTATTACAGTTTTCTTTAAGGCATTAGCCCACAAACTGACCCCATTACTATAACACTTTCATGGGCATGATCTCGGCCGGGTTAAGTGTGACTGCTCGTAGGCTATCTGACTCAACCATCGCAACCTGGAAGAAATTTTTAAGCGTTCAAAACCTAAATCCAAACATCCAGGCGCTTCATCCAGGCGATATTGGCCGGGTTAAGGGCGACTTCCCGGACGCTTTTCCACTCGACCATGGTAACCCTGGAAGAAATTTTTAAGTGTTCAAAACCTAAATCCAGACATCCAGGCTCACAGACTAACCCCATAACAACAACACATTACTGGGCATGATTTTATTCACTAAAGGCCTGGGCCCAAAGATTCAACCCATTACTATAACACTTTTATAAGCATGATCTTGGCCGGTTTAAGTGTGATTTCTCGTAGTCTTTCCCACTCAACAATGGTAACCCTGGAAGAAATATTCAAGTATTCAAAACCTATGTCCAGACATCCAGGCTCACAGACTAACCCCATACCAGTAACTCATTACTGGGCATGATTTTATTCAGTAAAGGCCCTGTATTACAGTTTTCTTTAAAGCCTGGGCCCACAAACTCACCCCATTTCTATGACACTTTTATGGGCGGTATCTTGGCCGGGTTAAGTGTGACTTCTCGTAGGCTTTCTTACTCGACCATGGTAACCCTGGAACAAATGTTTGAGGGTTCAAAACCTACATCCAGACATCCAGGCGCTTCATCCAGTAGATATTGGCTGGTTTAAGTGCGACTTCTCGGACGCTTATCCACTCGACCATGGTAACCCTGGAACAAATTTTTGAGCATTCAAAACCTACGTCCAGACATCCAGGCTCACAGACTAATCCCATAACAGTAACACATTACTGGGCATGATTTTATTCAGTAAAGGCCTGGACCCACAAACTCACCCCAATACTACAACATTATTATGGGCATGATCTTGGCCGACTTAAGTGTGACTTCTCGTAGGCTTTCCCACTCGACCATGGTTACCCTGGAAGAAATTTTTAAACGTTCAAAATCTAAATCCAGACATCAAGGCTCACAGACTAACCCCATAATAGTAACACATTACTGGGCATGATTTTATTCAGTAAAGGCCCTATATTACAGTTTTCTTTAAGGCCTGGGCCCACAAACTCACCCCATTACAATAAAACTTTAAAGGGCATGATCTTGACAGGGTTAAGAGTGACTTCTCATAGGCTTTCCCACTCGACCATGGTAACCCTGGAAGAAATTTTTAACATTTCAAAAACTATGTCCAGATATCCAGGCTCAAGACTAACCCCATAAGAGCAATTCAATACTGGGCATGATTTTGTTCTCTAAAAGCCCTGTATTACAGTTTTTTTTAAAGCCTGGGCCCACAAACTTAGCCCATTACTATAACACTTTTATGGGCATGATCTTGGCCGGGTTAAGTGTGACTTCTCATAGGCTTTCTTACTCGACCATGGTAACCCTGGAACAAATGTTTGAGCGTTCAAAACCTACATCCAGACATCCAGGCGCTTCATCCAGTCGATATTGGCCGGTTTAAGTGTGACTTCTCGGACGCTTATCCACTCGACCATGGTAACCCTGGAACAAATTTTTGAGCATTCAAAACCTACGTCCAGACATCCAGGCTCACAGACTAATCCCATAACAGTAACACATTACTGGGCATGATTTTATTCAGTAAAGGCCTGGACCCACAAACTCACCCCAATACTACAACATTATTATGGGCATGATCTTGGCCGACTTAAGTGTGACTTCTCGTAGGCTTTCCCACTCGACCATGGTTACCCTGGAAGAAATTTTTAAACGTTAAAAATCTAAATCCAGACATCCAGGCTCACAGACTAACCCCATAACAGTAACACATTACTGGGCATAATTTTATTTAGTAAAGGCCCTGTATTACAGTTTTCTTTAAGGCATTAGCCCACAAACTCACCCCATTACTATAAAACTTTAAAGGGCATAATCTTGACAGGGTTAAGAGTGACTTCTCATAGGCTTTCCCACTCGACCATGGTAACCCTGGAAGAAATTTTTAAGCGTTCAAAACCTAAGTCCAGACATCCAGGGGCTTCATCCAGGCGATATTGTCCGGTTTAAGTGCAACTCTTTGGATGCTAATCCACTCGACCATGGTAACCCTGGAACAAATATTTGAGCATTCAAAACCTACGTCCAGATATCCAGGCTCTAGACTAACCCCATAACAGCAAGACATTACTGGGCATGATTTTATTCACTAAAGGCCCTGTATTACAGTTTTCTTCAAGGCCTAGGCCCACAAACTCACCCCAGTACTATAACACTTTCAAGGGCATGATCTTTGTCGGGTTTATTTTATTCAGTAAAGGCCTGAGCCCACAGACTCACCCCATTTCTATAACAATATTATGGGCATGATCTTGGCCGGTTTAAGTGTGACTTCTCGTAGTCTTTCCCGCTCAACAATGGCAACCCTGGAAGAAATATTCAAGCATTCAAAACCTACGTCCAGACATACAGGCTCACAGACTAACCCCATAACAGTAACACATTACTGGGCATGATTTTATTCAGTAAAGGCCCTGTATTACAGTTTTCTTTAAGGCTTGGGCCCACAAACTCACTCCATTACTATAACACTAATAGGGGCATGATCTTGGCTGGTTAAGTGTGACTTCTCGTAGGCTTTCCCACTCGACCATATTAACCCTGGAAGAAATTTTTAAGCGTTCAAAACCTAAATCCAGACATCCAGGCTCACAGACTAACCCCATAACAGTAACACATTACTGGGCATAATTTTATTTAGTAAAGGCCCTGTATTACAGTTTTCTTTAAGGCCTGGGCCCACAAACTCACCCCATTACTATAAAACTTTAAAGGGCATGATCTTGACAGGGTTAAGAGTGACTTCTCATAGGCTTTCCCACTCGACCATGGTAACCCTGGAAGAAATTTTTAAGCGTTCAAAACCTAAGTCCAGACATCCAGGGGCTTCATCCAGGCGATATTGTCCGGTTTAAGTGCAACTCTTTGGATGCTAATCCACTCGACCATGGTAACCCTGGAACAAATATTTGAGCATTCAAAACCTACGTCCAGATATCCAGGCTCTAGACTAACCCCATAACAGCAAGACATTACTGGGCATGATTTTATTCACTAAAGGCCCTGTATTACAGTTTTCTTCAAGGCCTAGGCCCACAAACTCACCCCAGTACTATAACACTTTCAAGGGCATGATCTTTGTCGGGTTTATTTTATTCAGTAAAGGCCTGAGCCCACAGACTCACCCCATTTCTATAACAATATTATGGGCATGATCTTGGCCGGTTTAAGTGTGACTTCTCGTAGTCTTTCCCGCTCAACAATGGCAACCCTGGAAGAAATATTCAAGCATTCAAAACCTACGTCCAGACATACAGGCTCACAGACTAACCCCATAACAGTAACACATTACTGGGCATGATTTTATTCAGTAAAGGCCCTGTATTACAGTTTTCTTTAAGGCTTGGGCCCACAAACTCACTCCATTACTATAACACTAATAGGGGCATGATCTTGGCCGGGTTAAGTGTGACTTCTCGTAGGCTTTCCCACTCGACCATATTAACCCTGGAAGAAATTTTTAAGCGTTCAAAACCTAAATCCAGACATCCAGGCTCACAGACTAACCCCATAACAGTAACACATTACTGGGCATAATTTTATTTAGTAAAGGCCCTGTATTACAGTTTTCTTTAAGGCCTGGGCCACAAACTCATCCCATTACTATAAAACTTTAAAGGGCATGATCTTGACAGGGTTAAGAGTGACTTCTCATAGGCTTTCCCACTCGACCATGGTAACCCTGGAAGAAATTTTTAAGCGTTCAAAACCTAAGTCCAGACATCCAGGGGCTTCATCCAGGCGATATTGTCCGGTTTAAGTGCAACTCTTTGGATGCTAATCCACTCGACCATGGTAACCCTGGAACAAATATTTGAGCATTCAAAACCTACGTCCAGATATCCAGGCTCTAGACTAACCCCATAACAGCAAGACATTACTGGGCATGATTTTATTCACTAAAGGCCCTGTATTACAGTTTTCTTCAAGGCCTAGGCCCACAAACTCACCCCAGTACTATAACACTTTCAAGGGCATGATCTTTGTCGGGGTTTATTTTATTCAGTAAAGGCCTGAGCCCACAGACTCACCCCATTTCTATAACAATATTATGGGCATGATCTTGGCCGGTTTAAGTGTGACTTCTCGTAGTCTTTCCCGCTCAACAATGGCAACCCTGGAAGAAATATTCAAGCATTCAAAACCTACGTCCAGACATACAGTCTCACAGACTAACCCCATAACAGTAACACATTACTGGGCATGATTTTATTCAGTAAAGGCCCTGTATTACAGTTTTCTTTAAGGCTTGGGCCCACAAACTCACTCCATTACTATAACACTAATAGGGGCATGATCTTGGCCGGGTTAAGTGTGACTTCTCGTAGGCTTTCCCACTCGACCATATTAACCCTGGAAGAAATTTTTAAGCGTTCAAAACCTAAATCCAGACATCCAGGCTCACAGACAAACCCCATAACAGCAACACATTACTGGGCATGATTTTTTTCAGTAAAGGCCTGGGCCCACAGATTCAACCCAGTACTATTAAACTTTTATGGGCAAATTTTTAAGGGTTCAAAACCTCAGTCCAGACATCCAGGCGCTTCATCCAGGCGACATTGGCGGTTTAAGTGCGACTTTTCGAAGCTAATCCACTCAACCATGGTAACCCTGGAACAAATATTTGAGTGTTCAAAACCTACGTCCAGATATCCAGGCTCAAGACTAACCACATAACAGCAAGACATTACTGGGAATGATTTTATTCACTAAAGGCCCTGTATTACATTTTTCTTTAAGGCTTGGGCCCACAAACTCACTCCAATACTATAACACTATTAGGGGCATGATCTTGGCCAGGTTTAGTGTGACTTCTTGTAGGTTTTCCCACTCGACCATATTAACCCTGGAAGAAATTTTTAAGCATTCAAAACCTAAATCCAGACATCCAGGCTCACAGACTAACCCCATAACAGGAACACATTACTGGCCATGATTTTATTCACTAAAGGCCTGGGCCCACAAATTCACTCCATTACTATAACACTATTAAGTGCATGATCTTGGCCGGGTTAAGTGTGACTTCTCGTAGGCTTTCCCACTCGACCCTATTAACCTTGGAAGAAATTTTGAAGCGTTCAAAACCTACGTCCAGACATGCAGGCTCACAGACTAACCCCATAACAGTAACACATTACTGGGCATGTTTTTATTCAATAAACGCCCTGTAATACAGTTTTCTTTAAGGCCTAGGCCACAAACTCACACCATTACTATAAAATTTTTATGGGCATGATCTTGGCCGGGTTAAGTGTGACTTCTCGTAGGCTTTCCCACTCGACCATGGTAACCCTGGAAGAAATTTTTAAGCATTCAAAACCTAAGTCAAGACATCCAGGCGATATTGGCCGGTTTAAGTGCGACTTCTCGGACGCTAATCCACTTGACCATGGTAACCCTGGAAAAAACTATTAAAGCATTCAAAATCTAAATCCAGACATCCCTACTCTCAGACTAACCCCTTAACAGTAACACATTACTGGACCTAATTTTATTCACTAAAGGCCCTGTATTACAGTTTTCTTTAAGGCCTGGACCAACAGACTCAGCCCATTACGATAAAACTTTTATGGGAATGATCTTGGCCGGTTAAGTGTGACTTCTCGTAGCTTTCCCACTCGACCAAGGTAACCCTGGAAGATGTTTTTAAGCATTCAAAACTTATATCTAGACATCCAAGCTCACAGACTAACTCCATAACAGTAACACATTACTGGGCATGATTTTATTCAGTAAAGGCCTGGGCTCACAGATTCAACCCATTACTATAACACTTTTATAAGCATGATCTTGGCCGGTTTAAGTGTGACATCTCGTAGTCTTTCCCACTCAACAATGGTAACCCTGGAAGAAATATTCAAGCATTCAAAACCTGCGTCCAGACATGCAGGCTCACAGACTAACCCCACAACAGTAGCACATTACTGGGCATGATTTTACTCAGTAAAGGCCCTGTATTACAGTTTTCTTTAAGGCCTGGGCCCACAAACTCACCCCATTACTACAAAACTTTTATGGGCATGATCTTGGCCGGGTTAAGTGTGACTTCTCATAGGCTTTCCCACTCAACCATATTAAACCTGGAAGAAATTTTTAAGCGTTCAAAACCTAAATCCAGACATCCAGGCTCACAGACAAACCACAGAACAGCAACACATTACTGAGCATGATTTTATTCAGTAAAGGCCTGGGCCCACAGATTCAACCCATTACTATTAAACTTTTATGGGCATGATCTTGACAGGGTTAAGAGTGACTTCTCGTGGGCTTTCTTACTCGACCATGGTAACCCTGGAACAAATGTTTGAGCGTTCAAAACCTACATCCAGACATCCAGGCGCTTCATCCTGTCGATATTGGCGGTTTAAGTGCGACTTCTCGGACGCTTATCCACTTGACCATAGTAACCCTGGAACAAATATTTGAGCATTCAAAACCTACGTCCAGATATCCAGGCTCTAGACTAACCCCATAACAGCAAGACATTACTGGGCATGATGTTAGGGTTATGTATTGACATTTTGCAACTTTGATCCTTCAGTTACAGCTTCCATCGGGTGCCAGGCTTTGTCAGCCTGATGAGAACGGAATGTTGGAGTTAAATGTTGACAGTTATGCACCTGTGGCCTTTTAGTTTCAGTTTGATTCTTGGTCATAACATGGCCTCCGTAGAATACTGATAGGGGCACTGGAAGAATCTGAAGGAGTGAAGATTCTGACGCACAAGAAATGTGGCCAAATGTTTTCATTTACTGTATCTTGTCCTTTCCTCTATAAATAAAGTGACTTGCAACCTGAGCTTCGGAGGAGGCAAAGCGGGAGAGAGCAAAGCAAGGAAGGAGGCAGAAGGCAGAGGCCTGCCCGGCCCCCGGCCTCAGGCGGACTGAGATCCGTCTGGAGGCAAAAGGGAGGTTAAGGAGAAACCCGCTTCTCTCCCGCTTGCAATCGACAGCAATCTTTGCAAGCCTTAAAATCCATAAAAACCTGACTTGTGTTTTATTTCGCTTTGAGTTGATCCTTCCTGGTAAAGAGCCGTTTGAGTGAAATAGTCTCAACATTTACTTGGTCCTTCGAGCCGGATCCCAACACGACAGAGCGGAGGAGGAGAGGACGAAGAGGAGCCGAGAGACAGTCTCTGATCAGAGCCAGGCAATAGCTGCCTGCAAAAATCCACCCGCGTGAATTCGAGGGGGGTCGGTGATTCTTCGTCTGGAAAAATCAACTTCTCCGGGCTGTCTGACGGGAGCCGTTGGAAGGACAACTCAACGCACTGATCAGGTGATATACCGGTATTGTTTTTATGGCTGAAGTATGTGGATGAGACTGCAGTATAATAGGTACCGGCTCGAGTTCGTAGCCAGTGATTTGCCTGTTAAGGTGAAGGATCTGTATCGACAGTGAAGCCAAGATTACTAGCTGCTTTGGAAGCACAGTAATCTCGACAGACGAATTCTGTCGACCAATAGTCTGGGACATTGGTTTGTCGACAAAAAATTGTTCTAAGCGCGCAGGGTATGAATGGTATGAATGTGTTGTATGAACGTCATTGTGAATCACTAGGATTTGCGGTGAATAAGGTGGTTGTTGTGGTTTAGGAATAACACAACTGATATTTTTCCCCACTAGAAGGGGAGTTGTGTTGTTCAAACATAAAATTTATATTGGGTTTGAGTCAAAATTGAAAAGTTGGTTTGTTCAGACGGCTGTATCCGCAGACAAATTAGTGTCTGTAGAAGCTTGGTGCAGTGGACGATCTGATCAGACGTGTGACTAATCGTTGACTCTTACCAAAAAGCAAAAATGGGTGCAGGAAAAAGTAAATTGATGGGAGATCCAAAGTTTATGCATACATATTCGGCAGACAGTGTGCGATATCTCAATGAGTGGAATAAAAAATATGATTTCAGTGGTAAATTAGTCAAGAAGGACTGCGCTCTCTTAATAAACAAAATAAAGGTTGATTTATCCTTAGCCAAGGGAAAAAAGGTTGATCTGTTGAAACTTCAATTGATTGAAGCGACGAAGTGGCAAGAGCAGGCTGATAAAAGACAGGTGGAAGTCGAAGAGAAAAAAAGAGAGAAACAAGAAAGATTGGTTGCAGTGCAGAAAGAAAAAGAGCATAAAAAAGACCCCTTGAACTCCTCACACCTTTCATCAGAATCAGATTCCGTTTTTCCAGCCATCCAAGTGGCTAATCCACATTACGGTGTAGAGGACGATCGCAATAGATACCTTAATGCGTATCGCCCATGGTCAGACCAAGAACTTAAAGAGGCAGTAAATGCACTTGGTCCACTTGGAAATTTTACTGCATGGTTAGAGAATTTTCACCAACTGATACGTACGCATCGTTTAAATGGCCAAGAGATTGATAGAGTTGTGAGATTGGCTTTTAAATACGAATATGGGTAACTTCATGGGTCTAGACAGGAATGATGATCCGTTAGCTCATGATGGAGCGGCATTGCGAGACGCAGTAGAACATGGACAGGGATTGTTGAAAAATAAGAAAGGAAAAGCAGACAGGGCCCATACTTTCGCTGCACTCACTGCCCTCCCCCAAGGCATGACCTTGCTTGGTGCAGACACTTTCTACCAAGCTAATCGGAGAAGGAGAGGGAGGAAAGAAGAATGTGGTCGAGGTAGAGAGAGAGAGGTGTTGAGACAGAGACACGATGACAGAGAATATGATAGGTGTTTTAATTGCCACAAGGAAGGCCATTATAGCCGAGACTGCCCAGAACCGCTAAAGCCCAGAACACAGGGTAGAAGCCCCGAAGAGAGCTACAGACCAGCCCCATATAATGATCAATTATGACTAGGTGAGACCAATAATGACCCTCTAGATGACCCAGAAAATGACTCCGATCTAGGCGAGGCTGACAATGACCCCAAAACGGGCCTCAGCACAGGCACAGAAGTAGTGTTATGTCCAGGTTGTCCAGTAAACCTCCTGGGTAGGGACCTTATGTCCCCACTTCAAATTTCTATACACCCACTGAAAAGAATCTACTAGATTTGTTACCAGAACCAACACCCCCAAAGACAGAAGTTAAAACTGAAAGTGACCTGCATGTGACTATGTATTACAAGCGAGACCCAGGGCCCGACCCAGACTACTATTTAGAAAGATTTTCTAGGCTAGGCCCTCAACACGTGACATTGAGCACACTATACACAGACAGAAAAGGAAATGCTGTTTGCTCTGTGAAACTTTACAGCGAGGCACAGCGACTTTTTGAAGGTCAAGGCAGACCGCCACATTTATCTTTGTCTAAGGCAGATGAAGCAGCTAAGCAAGCTGCACAAGGGAAGCTAGAGATATGTGAAATACATAAAGTAACATCATTAGAAACTCCATTAGACATGTCAGTGATACCAGACATGCAAAGGCAAGCATCAGCATCCGAGAAGCAGATGTGGTTAACAACAGGTGCACAAAACAGCAACAATTTTGACATATGGTAAACATGTGTCAACAGGAGGGATGGTGCATAGGGTTTTATGCACCAGGTGTTATGCACCAGGGTTTAATAACTACTAAAAAAAAAAATTTTTGTGAATCTTGTTTGATCTGCTGTAAACATAACTGCAGACCTAAGAGAGGTCAATTTCCAAAGCCAGACTACCTTTTCAGTTTATCCACATGGATTTTATTGAACTGACACCTTGCCAACAGTACAAATACTGTACGTTCAGTTTACCGCTGTGTGATGATGTGTGTGAGAAACCACAAGAGCAGCATACACTAGCAGAGTGGATGAACAAAATGTTGAAATTTGGAATGTTTGAAATGTTGTGAGAGCAAATGATCTGTCAGATATACCTCTGTCCCCACAGGCCTCAAGAGTGAAACCAGGCGACAGCATCCTGATTAAAGCACCATGGTGCTGACTACCCCTAACTGCCTTGAAGACCGCTGAGAGGTCTCACGTGATTCATCAGAGCCACTGTACAAAGGTCACAGAGTTTCCTGCCTGAAACGACGAGTATGGGTGTGAAGTCCGGTTACAAAGGGTGGTGAAGGCAATAGGCCTCGCTGGTCTCAACCCGGTGAAGAAACCAACAGAGCCCTACTCATTTTTAGCATGGCGTGGAGTCCTGCTGTGGATGGATGCGGAGGAGAGAGAGACGATTAAAGGGGAACTGAAACTAAGTGAATTTTGACTGGTTCACAGAACAACATGAACTAAAGACTCATTTTGATTTGAACATGTTTATGCATTATCTGTGTTTTACCATGTTTAAGGGCAATGATTACTAAAATGATTAGCCAGACTTTTCCAGTTTTACCATACTTCTCCACCAAGAGAGAAATGGAGAGCTTTTAATATCATGTGTGAAGTCTCAGTTAAAACTACAGCTGTGACATGGCTGAGTGCTGATGTTATGATACAAAAGGTACACTGATAAGCTACAGTAGCCGTGCTGAGAACAAGAGGCACCGTTTTATTTCATTCTTCCTTTTCAGTTTATTTTCACATTTTCCTCCTATGTTCAAGTTTTAAAATTTTATATTGTATACATTATGATTAAGATGCAAGCCTTACAGGTGATCGCCCATATAAAATCTTGAAATCGGGTTGGGAATTTTCCTCAGATACTGGGGTTTTCGCCCAACCTTGCTGTTTAAAGTAAGCATCGACTATGTAATCAAGTAATCAGTAGAGATGTAGTTCAATATGCATATGCCTTATTATGTTATTTTTCAGGTGCTAAACGTCAAACAGGAGGGATATGTTAGGGTTATGTATTGACATTTTGCAACTTTGATCCTTCAGTTACAGCTTCCATCGGGTGCCAGGCTTTGTCAGCCTGATGAGAACGGAATGTTGGAGTTAAATGTTGACAGTTATGCACCTGTGGCCTTTTAGTTTCAGTTTGATTCTTGGTCATAACATGGCCTCCGTAGAATACTGATAGGGCCACCGGAAGAATCTGAAGGAGTGAAGATTCTGACGCACAAGAAATGTGGCCAATTGTTTTCATTTACTGTATCTTGTCCTTTCCTCTATAAATAAAGTGACTTGCAACCTGAGCTTCGGAGGAGGCAAAGCGGGAGGACGCAAAGCAGGGAAGGAGGCAGAGGCAGAAGGGGGCCTGCCCGGCCCCGGCCTCAGGCGGACTGAGATCCGTCTGGAGACAAAAGGAGGTTAAGGAGAAACCTGCTTCTCTCCCGCTTGCAATCGACAGCAATCTTTGCAAGCCTTAAAATCCATAAAAACCTGACTTGTGTTTTATTTCGCTTTGAGTTGATCCTTCCTGGTAAAGAGCCGTTTGAGTGAAATAGTCTCAACACATGATTTTATTCAGTAAAGGCCCTGTATTACAGTTTTCTTCAAGGCCTGGGCCCACAAACTCACCCCATTACTATGACACTTTCTTGGGCATGATCTTGGCGGGGTTAAGTGTGACTTCTCGTAAGGTTTTCCCACTCGACCATGGTAACCCTGGAAGAAATATTGAAGCATTTAAAACCTAAATCCAGACATCCAGGCTCACAGACTAACCCAATAACAGTTACACATTACTGGCCATGATTTTATTCACTAAAGGCCTGGGCCCAAAGATTCAACCCGTTACTATAACACTTTTATAAGCATGATCTTGACCGGTTTAAGTGTGATTTCTCATAGTCTTTCCCACTCAACAATGGTAACCCTGGAAGAAATATTCAAGTATTCAAAACCTAAATCCAGACATCCAGGCTCACAGACTAACCCCATAACAGTAACACGTTACTGGGTATGATTTTATTCAGTAAAGGCCTGGGCCCAAAGTTTCAACCCATTACTATAACACTTTCATGCGCATGATCTTGGCGGTTTAAATGTGACTTCTCGTAGTCTTTCCCACTCAACAATGGTAACCCTGGAAGAAATATTCAAGTATTCAAAACCTATGTCCAGACATCCAGGCTCACAGACTAACCCCATAACAGTAACACATTACTGGGCATGATTTTATTCAGTAAAGGCCCCGTATTACAGTTTTCTTTAAGGCCTGGGCCTACAAACTCACCCCATTACTATAAAACTTTAAAGGGCATGATCTTGACAGGGTTAAGAGTGACTTCTCATAGGCTTTCCCACTCGACCATGGTAACCCTGGAAGAAATTTTTAAGCGTTCAAAACCTAAGTCCAGACATCCAGGCGCTTCATCCAGGCGCTTCATTCAGGCGATATTGGCGGTTTAAGTGCGACTTCTCGGATGCTAATCCACTCGACCATGGTAACCCTGGAACAAATATTTGAACGTTCAAAACCTACGTCCAGACATACAGGCTCACAGACTAACCCCATAACAGTAACACATTACTGGGCATGATTTTATTCAGTAAAGGCCCTGTATTACAGTGTTCTTTAAGGCTTGGGCCCACAAACTCACCCCATTACTATGACACTTTCTTGGGCATGATCTTGGCCAGGGTTAAGTGTGACTTCTCGTAGGTTTTCCCACTCGACCATGGTAACCCTGGAAGAAATATTGAAGCATTCAAAACCTAAATCCAGACATCCAGGCTCACAAACTAACCCAATAACAGTTACACATTACTGGGCATGATTTTATTCACTAAAGGCCTGGGCCCAAAGTTTAAACCCATTACTATAATACTTTCATGCGCATGATCTTGGCCGGTTTAAGTGTGACTTCTCGTAGACTTTCCCACTCAACAATGGTAACCCTGTGTGGCAATACTGAGTGGAAGAAAAGTTGTTATATTTAAAGGAACCGACTCGCCACCCGTAAAAGAAACCGGGAAATAAAAATTAGGAAGCACAGATTCGTAGGCGGAATAACTCGGAGAGACGTGGGAACAATGTACAAAACTTTATTTTCGATATCCACAATAAATAGTTAAAAGTCTCAAGATCAATCAGTATCAAGTCAATATCACACGGTCACAAAAGGGAGCTCTGTTTCCTACAAATAAAGACATTTAGAATACTCAAAGAAACAAAAGAAAAATAAGATACAGCACAGACTTTCCAACGGCAAGGGCAGGCTAGGCGAAGTGAGGATCCTAATGGCGCACTTGTGCATCCCACACACACACACACACACACTCTGTGAAAGGTGAATCCAAGCAGCACTGCACTCCACGCGATTATACCACCACCAATACTCGAAGCTAACTAGCCTCCCAGCCTCAGGGACCGACAGTGCCTAGAGCAAGCCAAAACAAGAGAAAAGTAATTACATTCGGTAATACAATAAAGATATTTCCATCAAATGAAACCTACAGAAATATTCAAAGCAAAGAAAAAAAGCACCCAAATACTGGATGGAACAGTTCAAATGCTCACTGGAGCGATAGGGTCAGCAATCAGGTTATCGAAAGTCAAAGTTGCATCAGGACACTTTTCACAGCACCGGTAAAAGTCACCGGTGCAACCAACCCCGTCTTGATCAGTTTTAAATGACGACGATAAACAGATGCAAACAAAATTAATAACATAACAGTGGGCATGCCACAAAAAGGAAAATAAAAAGAAAACGAAAAAAAGGAAGTCCCAAAGAGAAATGAGAAAAAGGAGAAAAACAGCAGCGCCGTCCTTTTAAACGCCGTGTAAACACTTCCGCATTCTCGTAACTAAACGCGCGGCATCGGAAAGACGTCCACGCACTGAAAGTAAAGAAAATGATATTTAAAATATAAATTTCCCATATAAAAGGATAAGAACAAAAATCACACTTACCAAAAAGCGGATTATTATAAACAAGTTTTACCGCTGCTCACAACTCACAAAAAAGATTATGCAGGAAAGAGACACGAAAGGATCCACAACTAAATAAAATAAACACCAGTTAACGTCACCGCTCCATGAACTACGCATAAAAGAACCTGCACATACCTGACATATGGTGGACAGCCTGTCACCAGAACAAAGTATCAACCAGCCACTTTGCGCACTAGGGGAAGAAAAGATCTACTTTTAATCCTCATACCCACTCCTCCATTAACTGCTACATACCACAGAGACCACGCACCCTCTGCACATGCGCACTCCATCAACAACAGTCCCAGCGGTGACGCATACCAGGTGACATGACTCCAGCCTTAAATACTATAAAGGGCACAATCTCATTGGCTATTGTGGGTGACACTCACACGCCAATGAACAAAAGGTTAGATCGTCACCCACCTTGCCACACCTGGAAGAAATATTCAAGTATTCAAAACCTATGTCCAGACATCCAGGCTCACAGACTAACCCCATACCAGTAACACATTACTGGGCATGATTTTATTCAGTAAAGGCCCTGTATTACAGTTTTCTTTAAAGCCTGGGCCCACAAACTCACCCCATTACTATGACACTTTTATGGGCGGTATCTTGGCCGGGTTAAGTGTGACTTCTCATAGGCTTTCTTACTCGACCATGGTAACCCTGGAACAAATGTTTGAGCGTTCAAAACCTACATCCAGACATCCAGGCACTTCATCCAGTCGATATTGGCGGTTTAAGTGCGACTTCTCGGACGCTTATCCACTCGACCATGGTAACCCTGGAACAAATTTTTGAGCATTCAAAACCTACGTCCAGACATCCAGGCTCACAGACTAATCCCATAACAGTAACACATTACTGGGCATGATTTTATTCAGTAGAGGCCTGGACCCACAAACTCACCCCAATACTTCAACATTATTATGGGCATGATCTTGGCCAACTTAAGTGTGACTTCTCGTAGGCTTTCCCACTCGACCATTGTTACCCTGGAAGAAATTTTTAAACGTTCAAAATCTAAATCCAGACATCCAGACATCCAGGCTCACAGACTAACCCCATAACAGTAACACATTACTGGGCATGATTTTATTCAGTAAAGGCCCTGTATTACAGTTTTCTTTAAGGCCTGGGCCCACAAACTCACCCCATTACAATAAAACTTTAAAGGGCATGATCTTGACAGGGTTAAGAGTGACTTCTCATAGGCTTTCCCACTCGACCACGGTAACCCTGGAAGAAATTTTTAACATTTCAAAAACTAAGTCCAGATATCCAGGCTCAAGACTAACCCCATAAGAGCAATTCAATACTGGGCATGATTTTGTTCACTAAAGGCCCTGCATTACAGTTTTTTTAAAGCCTGGGCCCACAAACTCACCCCATTACTATAACACTTTTATGGGCGGTATCTTGGCCGGGTTAAGTGTGACTTCTCGTAGGCTTTCTTACTCGACCATGGTAACCCTGGAACAAATGTTTGAGCGTTCAAAAACTACATCGAGACATCCAGGCGCTTCATCCAGTCGATATTGGCCGGTTTAAGTGCGACTTCTCGGACGCTTATCCACTCGACCATGGTAACCCTGGAACAAATTTTTGAGCATTCAAAACCTACGTCCAGACATCCAGGCTCACAGACTAATCCCATAACAGTAACACATTACTGGGCATGATTTTATTCAGTAAAGGCCTGGACCCACAAACTCACCCCAATACTACAACATTATTATGGGCATGATCTTGGCCGACTTAAGTGTGACTTCTCGTAGGTTTTCCCACTCGACCATGGTAACCCTGGAAGAAATATTGAAGCATTCAAAACCTAAATCCAGACATCCAGGCTCACAGACTAACCCAATAACAGTTACACATTACTGGGCATGATTTTATTCATTAAAGGCCTGGGCCCAAAGATTCAACCCATTACTATAAGACTTTCATGCACATGATCTTGGCCGGTTTAAGTGTGACTTCTCGTAGTCTTTCCCACTCAACAATGGTAACCCTGGAAGAAATATTCAAGTATTCAAAACCTATGTCCAGACATCCAGGCTCACAGACTAACCCCATAACAGTAACACATTACTGGGCATGATTTTATTCAGTAAAGGCCCTGTATTACAGTTTTCTTTAAGGCCTGGGCCCACAAACTCACCCCATTACTATAAAACTTTAAAGGGCATGATCTTGACAGGGTTAAGAGTGACTTCTCATAGGCTTTCCCACTTAACCATGGTAACCCTGGAAGAAATTTTTAAGCATTCAAAACCTAAGTCCAGACATCCAGGGGCTTCATCCAGGCGATATTGGCCGGTTTAAGTGTGACTTCTCGTAGGCTTTCCCACTCGACCACGGTAACCCTGGAAGAAATTTTTAAGCATTCAAAACCTAAGTCCAGACATCCAGGCGCTGCATCCAGGCGACATTGGCCGGTTTAAGTGCAACTTTTTGGATGCTAATCCAGTCGACCATGGTAACCCTGGAACAAATATTTGAGCATTCAAAACCTATGTCCAGATATCCAGGCTCTAGACTAACCCCATAACAGCAAGACATTACTGGGCATGATTTTATTCACTAAAGGCCCTGTATTACAGTTTTCTTCAAGACCTGGGCCCACAAACTCACCCCAGTACTTTAACATTTTCAAGGGCATGATCTTTGTCGGGTTTATTTTATTCAGTAAAGGCCTGAGCCCACAGACTCACCCCATTACTATAACATTATTATGGGCATGATCTTGGCCGGTTTAAGTGTGACTTCTCGTAGTCTTTCCCACTCAACAATGGCAACCCTGGAAGAAATATTCAAGCATTCAAAACCTACGTCCAGACATACAGGCTCACAGACTAACCCCATAACAGTAACTCATTACTGGGCATGATTTTATTCAGTAAAGGCCCTGTATTACAGTTTTCTTTAAGGCTTGGGCCCACAAACTCACTCCATTACTATAACACTAATAGGGGCATGATCTTGGCCGGGTTAAGTGTGACTTCTCATAGGCTTTCCCACTCGACCATATTAACCCTGGAAGAAATTTTTAAGCGTTCAAAACCTAAATCCTGACATCCAGGCTCACAGACAAACCCCATAACAGCAACACATTACTGATAATGATTTTATTCAGTAAAGGCCTGGGCCCACAGATTCAACCCATTACTATTAAACTTTTATGGGCATGATCTTGACAGGGTTAAGAGTGGCTTCTCGTAGGCTTTCCCACTCGACTACGGTAACCCTGGAAGAAAATTTTAAGAGTTCAAAACCTCAGTCCAGACATCCAGGCGCTTCATCCAGGCGACATTGGCCGGTTTAAGTGCGACTTCTCGGAAGCTAATCCACTCGACCATGGTAACCCTGGAAAAAATATTTGAACGTTCAAAACCTACGTCCAGACATCCAGGCTCACAGACTAACCCCATAACAATATCACATTACTGGGCATGATTTTATTCAGTAAAATCCCTGTATTACAGTTTTCTTTAAGGCATGGGCCCACAAACTCACCCCATTATTATAATATTTTCATGGGCATGATCTTGGCCGGGTTAAGCGTGACTTCTTGTAGGTTTTCCCACTCGACCATGGTAACCCTGGAAGAAATATTGAAGCATTCAAAACCTAAATCCAGACATCCAGGCACACAGACTAACCCCATAACAGTAACACTTTACTGGGCATGGTTTTATTCAGTAAAGGCCTGGGCCCACAGACTCATCCCATTACTATAACACTATTATGGGCATGATCTCAGCCGGGTTAAATGTGACTTCTCATAGGCTTTCGCACTCGACCATGGTAACCCTTGAAGAAATTTTTAAAATTTCAAAAACTAAGTCCAGATATCCAGGCTCAGGACTAACCCCACAACAGCAAGACATTACTGGGAATGATTTTATTCACTAAAGGCCCTTTATTACAGCTTTCCTTAAAGCCTGGGCCCACAAACTCACCCCATTATTACAACACTGTTATGGGCATGATCTTGGTCGACTTAAGTGTGACTTCTCGTAGGCTTTCTTACTCGACCATGGTAACCCTGGAAGAAACTTTTAAGCATTCAAAACCTACGTGCACACATCCAAGCACACAGACTAAACCCTTAACAGTAACACATTACTGGGCATGATTTTATTCAGTAAAGGCCTGGGCCCAAAGTTTCAACCCATTACTATAACACTTGCATGCACATGATCTTGGCTTTCCCACCTAAGTGTGACTTCTCATAGGCTTTCCCTTCTCGACCATGGTAACCCTGGAAGAAATTTTTGAAGCGTTCAAAACCTAAGTCCAGACATCCAGGGGACTTCATCCAGATTTCGATATTGGCATGGTTTAATTGTGACTTCTTGGTATGGGCTTTAAGTGTGACTTCTCGACCCACTCGGTAACCCTGGAAGAAATTTTTAAGCGTTCAAAACCTCAGTCCAGACATCCAAGCGCTGCATCCAGGCGATATTGGCGGTTTAAGTGCAACTTTTTGGATGCTAATCCACTTTAGCGACCATGGTAACCCTGAAACAAATATTTGAGCATTCAAAACCTAAGTCCAGATATCCAGGCTCTAGACTAACCCCATAACAGCAAGACATTACTGGGCATGATTTTATTCACTAAAGGCCCTTTATTACAGCTTTCCTTAAAGCCTGGGCCCACAAACTCACCCCATTATTACAACACTGTTATGGGCATGATCTTGGTCGACTTAAGTGTGACTTCTCGTAGGCTTTCTTACTCGACCATGGTAACCCTGGAAGAAACTTTTAAGCATTCAAAACCTACGTGCACACATCCAAGCACACAGACTAACCCCTTAACAGTAACACATTACTGGGCATGATTTTATTCAGTAAAGGCCTGGGCCCACAGACTCACTACATTACTATATCACTATTAGGGACATGTTCTTGGCCGGGTTAAGTGTGACTTCTCGTAGGCTTTCCCACTCGACCATGGTAACCCTAGAAGAAGTTTTTAAGCATTTAAAACCTAAGTCCGGACAACCAGGCGATATTGGCCGGTTTAAGTAAGACTTCTCGGACGCTAATCCACTCGACCTTGGTAACCCTGGAACAAATATTTGAACGTTCAAAACCTACGTCTAGACATCCAGGCTCACAGACTAACCCCAGAACAATAACACATTACTGGGCATGATTTCATTCAGTAAAGACCCTGTATTACAGTTTTCTTTAAGGCATGGGCCCACAAACTCACCCCATTACTATGACACTTTCTTGGGTATGATCTTGGCCGGGTTAAGTGTGACTTCTCGTAGGTTTTCCCACTCGACCATGGTAACCCTGGAAGAAATATTGAAGCATTCAAAACCTAAATCCAGACATCCAGGCTCACAGACTAACCCCATAACAGAAACACTTTACTGGGCATGATTTTATTCAGTAAAGGCCTGGGCCCACAGACTCATCCCATTACTATAACACTATTATGGGCATGATCTCAGCCGGGTTAAGTGTGACTTCTCATAGGCTTTCGCATTCGACCATGGTAACCCTTGAAGAAATTTTTAAAATTTCAAAAACTAAGTCCAGATATCCAGGCTCAGGACTAACCCCACAACAGCAAGACATTACTGGGAATGATTTTATTCACTAAAGGCCCTTTATTACAGCTTTCCTTAAAGCCTGGGCCCACAAACTCACCCCATTATTAAAACACTGTTATGGGCATGATCTTGGTCGACTTAAGTGTGACTTCTCGTAGGCTTTCTTACTCGACCATGGTAACCCTGGAAGAAACTTTTAAGCATTTAAAACCTACGTGCAGCCATCCAAGCACACAGACTAACCCCTTAACAGTAACACATTACTGGGCATGATTTTATTCAGTAAAGGCCTGGGCCCACAGACTCACTCCATTACTATATCACTATTAGGGGCATGTTCTTGGCCGGGTTAAGTGTGACTTCTCGTAGGCTTTCCCACTCGACCATGGTAACCCTAGAAGAAGTTTTTAAGCATTCAAAACCTAAGTCCGGACAACCAGGTGATATTGGCCGGTTTAAGTAAGACTTCTCGGACGCTAATCCACTCGACCTTGGTAACCCTGGAACAAATATTTGAACGTTCAAAACCTACGTCTAGACATCCAGGCTCACAGACCAACCCCAGAACAATAACACATTACTGGGCATGATTTCATTCAGTAAAGGCCCTGTATTACAGTTTTCTTTAAGGCATGGGCCCACAAACTCACCCCATTACTATGACACTTTCTTGGGTATGATCTTGGCCGGGTTAAGTGTGACTTCTCGTAGGTTTTCCCACTCGACCATGGTAACCCTGGAAGAAATATTGAAGCATTCAAAACCTAAATCCAGACATCCAGGCTCACAGACTAACCCAATAACAGTTACACATTACTGGGCATGATTTTATTCATTAAAGGCCTGGGCCCAAAGATTCAACCCATTACTATAACACTTTTATAAGCATGATTTTGGCCGGTTTAAGTGTGATTTCTCGTAGTCTTTCCCACTCAACAATGGTAACCCTGGAAGAAATATTCAAGTATTCAAAACCTATGTCCAGACATCCAGGCTCACGTACTAACCCCATAACAGGAACACATTACTGGGTATGATTTTATTCAGTAAAGGCCTGGGCCCAAAGTTTCAACCCATTACTATAACACTTTCATGCACATGATCTTGGCCGGTTTAAGTGTGACTTTTCATAGGCTTTCCCACTCGACCATGGTAACCCTGGAAGAAATTTTTAAGCGTTCAAAACCTAAGTCCAGACATCCAGGGGCTTCATCCAGGCGATATTGGCCGGTTTAAGTGTGACTTCTCGTAGGCTTTCCCACTCGACCACGGTAACCCTGGAAGAAATTTTTAAGCGTTCAAAACCTCAGTCCAGACATCCAAGCGCTGCATCCAGGTGATATTGGCCGGTTTAAGTGCAACTTTTTGGATGCTAATCCACTCGACCATGGTAACCCTGGAACAAATATTTGAGCATTCAAAACCTAAGTCCAGATATCCAGGCTCTAGACTAACCCCATAACAGCAAGACATTACTGGGCATGATTTTATTCACTAAAGGCCCTGTATTACAGTTTTCTTCAAGGCCTGGGCCCACAAACTCACCCCAGTACTATAACACTTTGAAGGGCATGATCTTTGTCGGGTTTATTTTATTCAGTAAATGCCTGAGCCCATAGACTCACCCCATTACTATAACACTATTATGGGCATGATCTTGGCCGGTTTAAGTGTGATTTCTCGTAGTCTTTCCCACTCAACAATGGCAACCCCGGAAGAAATATTCAAGCATTCAAAACCTACGTCCAGACATACAGGCTCACAGACTAACCCCATAACAGTAACACATTACTGGGCATGATTTTATTCAGTAAAGGCCCTGTATTACAGTTTTCTTTAAGGCTTGGGGCCACAAACTCACTCCATTACTATAACACTAATAGGGGCATGACCTTGGCCGGGTTAAGTGTGACTTCTCGTAGGCTTTCCCTCTCGAACATATTAACCCTGGAAGAAATTTTTAAGCGTTCAAAACCTAAATCCAGACATCCAGGCTCACAGACAAACCCCATAACAACAATACATTACTGGGCATGATTTTATTCAGTTAAGGCCTGGGCCCACAGATTCAACCCATTACTATTAAACTTTTATGGGCATGATCTTGACCGGGTTAAGAGTGACTTCTCGTAGGCTTTCCCACTCGACCATGGTAACCCTGGAAGAAATTTTTAAGCGTTCAAAACCTAAGTCCAGACATCCAGGCGATATTGTCCGGTTTAAGTTCGACTTCTCGGACGCTAATCCACTCGACCATGGTAAGCCTGTAACAAATGTTTGAGCAATCAAAACCTACATCCAGGCGCTTCATCCAGTCGATATTGGCCGGTTTAAGTGCGACCTCTCGGACGCTTATCCACTCGACCATGGTAACCCTGGAACAAATTTTTGAGCATTCTAAACCTACGTCCAGACATCCAGGCTTACAGACTAATCCCATAACAGTAACACATTACTGGGCATGATTTTATTCAGTAAAGGCCTGGACCCACAAACTCACCCCAATACTACAACATTATTATGGGCATGATCTTGGCCGACTTAAGTGTGACTTCTCGTAGGCTTTCCCACTCGACCATGGTTACCCTGGAAGAAATTTTTAAACGTTCAAAATCTAAATCCAGACATCCAGGCTCACAGAATAACCCCATAACAGTAACACATTACTGGGCATGATTTTATTCAGTAAAGGCCCTGTATTACAGTTTTGTTTAAGAATTGGGCCCACAAACTCACTCCATTACTATAACACTAATAGGGGCATGATCTTGGCCGGGTTAAGTGTGACTTCTCGTAGGCTTTCCCACTCGACCATATTAACCCTGGAAGAAATTTTTAAGCGTTCAAAACCTAAATCCAGACATCCAGGCTCACAGAAAAACCCCAGAACAGCAACACATTACTGGGCATGATTTTATTCAGTAAAGGCCCTGTATTACAGTTTTCTTTAAGGCCTGGGCCCACAAACTCACCCCATTACAATAAAACTTTAAAGGGCATGATCTTGACAGGGTTAAGAGTGACTTCTCATAGGCTTTCCCACTCGACCATGGTAACCCTGGAAGAAATTTTTAACATTTCAAAAACTAAGTCCAGATATCCAGGCTCAAGACTAACCCCATAAGAGCAATTCAATACTGGGCATGATTTTGTTCACTAAAGGCCCTGCATTACAGTTTTTTTTAAAGCCTGGGCCCACAAACTCACCCCATTACTATAACACTTTTATGGGCGGTATCTTGGCCGGGTTAAGTGTGACTTCTCGTAGGCTTTCTTACTCGACCATGGTAACCCTGGAACAAATGTTTGAGCGTTCAAAACCTACATCGAGACATCCAGGCGCTTCATCCAGTCGATATTGGCCGGTTTAAGTGCGATTTCTCGGACGCTTATCCACTCGACCATGGTAACCCTGGAACAAATTTTTGAGCATTCAAAACCTACGTCCAGACATCCAGGCTCACAGACTAATCCCATAACAGTAACACATTACTGGGCATGATTTTATTCAGTAAAGGCCTGGACCCTCAAACTCACCCCATTATTATAATATTTTCATGGGCATGATCTTGGCCGGGTTAAGCGTGACTTCTTGTAGATTTTCCCACTCGACCATGGTAACCCTGGAAGAAATATTGAAGCATTCAAAACCTAAATCCAGACATCCAGGCTCACAGACTAACCCCATAACAGAAACACTTTACTGGGCATGATTTTATTCAGTAAAGGCCTGGGCCCACAGACTCATCCCATTACTATAACACTATTATGGGCATGATCTCAGCCGGGTTAAGTGTGACTTCTCATAGGCTTTCTTTTTCGACCATGGTAACCCTTGAAGAAATTTTTAAAATTTCAAAAACTAAGTCCAGATATCCAGGCTCAGGACTAACCCCACAACAGCAAGACATTACTGGGAATGATTTTATTCACTAAAGGCCCTTTATTACAGCTTTCCTTAAAGCCTGGGCCCACAAACTCACCCCATTATTACAACACTGTTATGGGCATGATCTTGGTCGACTTAAGTGTGACTTCTCGTAGGCTTTCTTACTCGACCATGGTAACCCTGGAAGAAACTTTTAAGCATCCAAAACCTACGTGCACACATCCAAGCACACAGACTAACCCCTTAACAGTAACACATTACTGGGCATGATTTTATTCAGTAAAGGCCTGGGCCCACAGACTCACTACATTACTATATCACTATTAGGGGCATGTTCTTGGCCGGGTTAAGTGTGACTTCTCGTAGGCTTTCCCACTCGACCATGGTAACCCTAGAAGAAGATTTTAAGCATTTAAAACCTAAGTCCGGACAACCAGGCGATATTGGCCGGTTTAAGTAAGACTTCTCGGACGCTAATCCACTCGACCTTGGTAACCCTGGAACAAATATTTGAACGTTCAAAACCTACGTCTAGACATCCAGGCTCACAGACTAACCCCAGAACAATAACACATTACTGGGCATGATTTCATTCAGTAAAGGCCCTGTATTACAGTTTTCTTTAAGGCATGGGCCCACAAACTCACCCCATTACTATGACACTTTCTTGGGTATGATCTTGGCCGGGTTAAGTGTGACTTCTCGTAGGTTTTCCCACTCGACCATGGTAACCCTGGAAGAAATATTGAAGCATTCAAAACCTAAATCCAGACATCCAGGCTCACAGACTAACCCCATAACAGAAACACTTTACTGGGCATGATTTTATTCAGTAAAGGCCTGGGCCCACAGACTCATCCCATTACTATAACACTATTATGGGCATGATCTCAGCCGGGTTAAATGTGACTTCTCATAGGCTTTCGCACTCGACCATGGTAACCCTTGAAGAAATTTTTAAAATTTCAAAAACTAAGTCCAGATATCCAGGCTCAGGACTAACCCCACAACAGCAAGACATTACTGGGAATGATTTTATTCACTAAAGGCCCTTTATTACAGCTTTCCTTAAAGCCTGGGCCCACAAACTCACCCCATTATTACAACACTGTTATGGGCATGATCTTGGTCGACTTAAGTGTGACTTCTCGTAGGCTTTCTTACTCGACCATGGTAACCCTGGAAGAAACTTTTAAGCATTTAAAACCTACGTGCAGACATCCAAGCACACAGACTAAACCCTTAACAGTAACACATTACTGGGCATGATTTTATTCAGTAAAGGCCTGGGCCCAAAGTTTCAACCCATTACTATAACACTTGCATGCACATGATCTTGGCCGGTTTAAGTGTGACTTCTCATAGGCTTTCCCACTCGACCATGGTAACCCTGGAAGAAATTTTTAAGCGTTCAAAACCTAAGTCCAGACATCCAGGGGCTTCATCCAGGCGATATTGGCCGGTTTAAGTGTGACTTCTCGTAGGCTTTCCTACTCGACCACGGTAACCCTGGAAGAAATTTTTAAGCGTTCAAAACCTCAGTCCAGACATCCAAGCGCTGCATCCAGGCGATATTGGCCGGTTTAAGTGCAACTTTTTGGATGCTAATCCACTCGACCATGGTAACCCTGAAACAAATATTTGAGCATTCAAAACCTAAGTCCAGATATCCAGGCTCTAGACTAACCCCATAACAGCAAGACATTACTGGGCATGATTTTATTCACTAAAGGCCCTGTATTACAGTTTTCTTCAAGGCCTGGGCCCACAAACTCACCCCAGTACTATAACACTTTGAAGGGTATGATCTTTGTCGGGTTTATTTTATTCAGTAAATGCCTGAGCCCATAGACTCACCCCATTACTATAACACTATTATGGGCATGATCTTGGCCGGTTTAAGTGTGATTTCTCGTAGTCTTTCCCACTCAACAATGGCAACCCCGGAAGAAATATTCAAGCATTCAAAACCTACGTCCAGACATACAGGCTCACAGACTAACCCCATAACAGTAACACATTACTGGGCATGATTTTATTCAGTAAAGGCCCTGTATTACAGTTTTCTTAAAGTCCTGGGACCACAAACTCACCCTAATACTACAACATTATTATGGGCATGATCTTGGCCGACTTAAGTGTGACTTCTCGTAGGCTTTCCCACTCGACCATGGTTACCCTGGAAGAAATTTTTAAACGTTCAAAATCTAAATCCAGTCATCCAGGCTCACAGACTAACCCCATAACAGTAACACATTACTAGGCATGATTTTATTCAGTAAAGGCCCTGTATTACAGTTTTCTTTAAGGCCTGGGCCCACAAACTCACCCCATTACTATAAAACTTTAAAAGGCATGAATTTGACAGGGTTAAGAGTGACTTCTCATAGGCTTTCCCACTCGACCATGGTAACCCTGGAAGAAATTTTTAAGCGTTCAAAACCTAAGTCCAGACATCCAGGCGCTTCATCCAGGCGCTTCATCCAGGCGATATTGGCCGGTTTAAGTGCAACTTTTTGGATGCTAATCCACTCGACCATGGTAACCCTGGAACAAATATTTGAGCATTCAAAACCTACGTCCAGATATCCAGGCTCTAGACTAACCCCATATCAGTAACACATTACTTGGCATGATTTTATTCAGTAAAGGCCTGGACCCACAAACTCACCCCAATACTACAACATTATTATGGGCATGATCTTGGCCGACTTAAGTGTGACTTCTCATAGGCTTTCCCACTCGACCATGGTAACCCTTGAAGAAATTTTTAAAATTTCAAAACCTACATCCAGACATCCAGGCTCACAGACAAACTCACAGACTAAACTCACCCCATTACTATAAAACTTTAAAGGGCATGGTCTTGACAGGGTTAAGAGTGACTTCTCATAGGCTTTCCCACTCGACCATGGTAATCCTGGAAGAAATTTTTAAGCGTTCAAAACCTAAGTCCAGACATCCAGGGGCTTCAACCAGGCGATATTGGCCGGTTTAAGTGCGACTTCTCGGATGCTAATCCACTCGACCATGGTAACCCTTTAACAAATATTTGAGCATTCAAAACCTACGTCCAGATATCCAGGCTCAAGACTAACCCCATAACAGCAAGACATTACTGGGAATGATTTTATTCACTAAAGGCCCTGTACTACAGTTTTCTTTCAGGCCTGGACCCACATACTCAGCCCAATACTAAAACACTATTATGGGCATGATCTTGGCCGGTGTTGAGTGTTACTTCTCGTAGGCTTTCCCATTTGACCATGGTAACCCTGGAAGAAATTTTTAACATTTCAAAAACTAAGTCCAGATATCCAGGCTCAAGACTAACCCCATAAGAGCAATTCATTACTGGGAATGATTTTTTTCAGTAAAAGCCCTGTATTACAGTTTTCTTCAAGTCCTGGGTCCACAAACTCACCCCAATACTACAACATTATTGTGGGCATGATCTTGGCCGGGTTAAGTGTGACTTCTCGTAGGCTTTCTTACTCGACCATGGTAACCCTGGAACAAATGTTTGAGCGTTCAAAACCTAAGTCCAGACATCCAGGCGCTTCATCCCGTCGATATTGGCCGGTTTAAGTGCGACTTCTCGGACGCTTATCCACTCGACCATGGTAACCCTGGAACAAATTTTTGAGCATTCAAAACCTACGTCCAGACATCCAGGCTCACAGACTAATCCCATAACAGTATCACATTACTGGGCATGATTTTATTCAGTAAAGGCCTGGACCCACAAACTGACCCCAATACTACAACATTATTGTGGGGATGATCTTGGCCGACTTAAGTGTGACTTCTCGTAGGCTTTCCCACTCGACCATGGTTACCCTGGAAGAAATTTTTAAATGTTCAAAATCTAAATCCAGACATCCAGGCTCACAGACTAACCCCATAACAGGAACACATTACTGGCCATGATTTTATTCACTAAAGGCCTGGGCCCACAAATTCACTCCATTACTATAACACTATTAAGTACATGATCTTGGCCGGGTTAAGTGTGACTTCTCGTAGGCTTTCCCACTCGACCCTATTAACCCTGGAAGAAATTTTTAAGCGTTCAAAAACTACGTCCAGACATGCAGGCTCACAGACTAACCCCATAACAGTAACACATTACTGGGCATGTTTTTATTCAAAAATTGCCCTGTATTACAGTTTTCTTTAAGGCCTAGGCCCACAAACTCACACCATTACTATAAAATTTCTATGGGCATGATCTTCGCAGGGTTAAGCGTGACTTCTCGTATGCTTTCCCACTCGACCATGGTAACCCTGGAAGAAATTTTTAAGCATTCAAAACCTAAGTCAAGACATCCAGGCGATATTGGCCGGTTTAAGTGCGACTTCTCAGACGCTAATCCACTTGACCATGGTAACCCTGGAAAAAAACTATTAGCATTCAAAATCTAAATCCAGACATCCCTACTCTCAGACTAACCCCTTAACAGTAACACATTACTGGACCTAATTTTATTCACTAAAGGCCCTGTATTACAGTTTTCTTTAAGGCCTGGACCAACAGACTCAGCCCATTACGATAAAACTTTTATGGGAATGATCTTGGCCGGGTTAAGTGTGACTTCTCGTAGGCTTTCCCACTCGACCAAGGTAACCCTGGAAGATGTTTTTAAGCGTTCAAAACTTATATCTAGACATCCAGGCTCACAGACTAACTCCATAACAGTAACACATTACTGGGCATGATTTTATTCAGTAAAGGCCTGGGCTCACAGATTCAACCCATTACTATAACACTTTTATAAGCATGATCTTGGCCGGTTTAAGTGTGACATCTCGTAGTCTTTCCCACTCAACAATGGTAACCCTGGAAGAAATATTCAAGCATTCAAAACCTGCGTCCAGATATGCAGGCTCACAGACTAACCCCACAACAGTAACACATTACTGGGCATGATTTTACTCAGTAAAGGCCCTGTATTACAGTTTTCTTTAAGGCCTGGGCCCACAAACTCACCCCATTACTACAAAACTTTTATGGGCATGATCTTGACAGGGTTAAGAGTGACTTCTCGTAAGCTTTCCCAGTCAAACATGGTAACCCTGGAAGAAATATTCAAGTATTCAAAACCTACGTCCAGACATCCAGGCTCACAGACTAATCCCATAACAATAACACATTACTGGGCATGATTTGATTCAGTAAAGGCCTGGACCCACAAACTCACCCCAATACTACAACATCATTATGGGCATGATCTTGGCCGACTTAAGTGTGACTTCTCGTAGGCTTTCACACTCGACCATGGTTACCCTGGAAGAAATTTTTAAACATTCAAAATCTAAATCCAGACATCCAGGGGCTTCATCCAGGCGCTTCATCCAGGCGATATTGGCCGGTTTAAGTGCAACTTTTTGGATGCTAATCCACTCGACCATGGTAACCCTGGAACAAATATTTGAGCATTCAAAACCTACGTCCAGACATACAGGCTCACAGACTAACCCCATAACAGTAACACATTACTGGGCATGATTTTATTCAGTAAAGGCCCTGTATTACAGTTTTCTTTAAGGCTTGTGCCCACAAACTCACTCCATTACTATAACACTAATAGGGGCATGATCTTGGCCGGGTTAAGTGTGACTTCTCGTAGTCTTTCCCACTCAACAATGGCAACCCTGGAAGAAATATTCAAGCATTCAAAACCTACATCCAGACATACAGGCTCACAGACTAACCCCATAACAGTAACACATTACTGGGCATGATTTTATTCAGTAAAGGCTCTGTATTACAGTTTTCTTTAAGGCCTGGGCCCACAAATTCACCCCATTACTATAAAACTTTAAAGGGTATGATCTTGACAGGGTTAAGAGTGACTTCTCATAGGCTTTCCCACTAGACCATGGTAACCCTGGAAGAAATTTTTAAGCGTTCAAAACCTAAGTCCAGACATCCAGGCGCTTCATCCAGGCGATATTGGCCGGTTTAAGTGCGACTTCTTGGATGCTAATCCACTCGACCATGGTAACCCTGGAACAAATATTTGAACGTTCAAAACCTACGTCCAGACATCCAGGCTCACAGACTAACCCCAGAACAATAACACATTACTGGGCATGATTTCATTCAGTAACGGCCCTGTATTATAGTTTTCTTTAAGGCATGGGCCCACAAACTCACCCCATTACTATGACACTTTCTTGGGCATGATCTTGGCCGGGTTAAGTGTGACTTCTCGTAGGTTTTCCCACTCGACCATGGTAACCCTGGAAGAAATATTGAAGCATTCAAAACGTAAATCCAGACATCCAGGCTCACAGACTAACCCAATAACAGTTACACATTACTGGGCATGATTTTATTCACTAAAGGCCTGGGCCCAAAGATTCAACCCATTACTATAACACTTTTATAAGCATGATCTTGGCCGGTTTAAGTGTGATTTCTCGTAGTCTTTCCCACTCGACCATGGTAACCATGGAAGAAATTTTTAACATTTCAAAAACTAAGTCCAGATATCCAGGCTCAAGACTAACCCCATTAGAGCAATTCAATACTGGGCATGATTTTGTTCACTAAATGCCCTGTATTACAGATTTCTTTAAGGCCTGGGCCCACAAACTCACCCCAATACTACAACATTATTATGGGCATGATCTTGGCTGGGTTAAGTGTGACTTCTCGTAGGCTTTCTTACTCGACCATGGTAACCCTGGAACAAATGTTTGAGCGTTTAAAACCTACATCCAGACATCCAGGCGCTTCATCCATTCGATATTGGCCGGTTTAAGTGCGACTTCTCGGACGCTTATCCACTCGACCATGGTAACCCTGGAACAAATTTTTGAGCATTCAAAACCTACGTCCAGACATCCAGGCTCACAGACTAACCCCATAACAGTAACACATTACTGGGCATGATTTTATTCAGTAAAGGCCTGGACCCACAAACTCACCCCAATACTACAACATTATTATGGGCATGATCTTGGCCGACTTAAGTGTGACTTCTCGTAGGCTTTCCCACTCGACCATGGTTACTCTGGAAGCAATTTTTAAACGTTCAAAATCTAAATCCAGACAACAGTAACACATTACTGGGCATGATTTTATTCAGTAAAGGCCCTGTATTACAGTTTTCTTTAAGGCCTGGGCCCACAAACTCACCCCATTACTATAAAACTTTAAAGGGCATGATCTTTGTCAGGTTTATTTTATTCAGTAAAGGCCTGAGCCCACAGACTCACCCCATTACTATAACACTATTATGGGCATGATCTTGGCCGGTTTAAGTGTGACTTCTCGTAGTCTTTCCCACTCAACAATGGTAACCCTGGAAGAAATATTCAAGTATTCAAAACCTACGTCCAGACATCCAGGCTCACAGACTAACCCCATAACAGTAACACATTACTGGGCATGATTTTATTCACTAAAGGCCTGGGCCCAAAGTTTAAACCCATTACTATAATACTTTCATGCGCATGATCTTGGCCGGTTTAAGTGTGACTTCTCGTAGACTTTCCCACTCAACAATGGTAACCCTGTGTGGCAATACTGAGTGGAAGAAAAGTTGTTATATTTAAAGGAACCGACTATGCCACCCCGTAAAAGAAACCGGGGAAATAAAAATTAGGAAGCACAGATTCGTAGGCCAGAATAACTCGGAGAGACGTGGGAACAATGTACAAAACTTTATTTTCGATATCCACAATAAATAGTTAAAAGTCTCAAGATCAATCAGTATCAAGTCAATATCACACGGTCACAAAAAGGGAGCTCTGTTTCCTACAAATAAAGACATTTAGAATACTCAAAGAAACAAAAGAAAAATAAGATACAGCACAGACTTTCCAACGGCAAGGGCAGGCTAGGCGAAGTGAGGATCCTAATGGCGCACTCGTGCATCCCACACACACACACACACACACTCTGTGAAAGGTGAATCCAAGCAGCACTGCACTCCACGCGATTATACCACCACCAATACTCGAAGCTAACTAGCCTCCCAGCCTCAGGGACCGACAGTGCCTAGAGCAAGCCAAAACAAGAGAAAAGTAATTACATTCGGTAATACAATAAAGATATTTCCATCAAATGAAACCTACAGAAATATTCAAAGCAAAGAAAAAAAGCACCCAAATACTGGATGGAACAGTTCAAATGCTCACTGGAGCGATAGGGTCAGCAATCAGGTTATCGAAAGTCAAAGTTGCATCAGGACACTTTTCACAGCACCGGTAAAAGTCACCGGTGCAACCAACCCCGTCTTGATCAGTTTTAAATGACGACGATAAACAGATGCAAACAAAATTAATAACATAACAGTGGGCATGCCACAAAAAGGACAATAAAAAGAAAACAAAAAAAAGAAAGTCCCAAAGAGAAATGAGAAAAAGGAGAAAAACAGCAGCGCTGGTCCTTTTAAACGCCGTGTAAACACTTCCGCATTCTCAGAACTAAACGCTGCGACATCGGAAAGACGTCCACGCACTGAAAGTAAAGAAAATGATATTTAAAATATAAATTTCCCATATAAAAGGATAAGAACAAAATCACACTTACCAAAAAGCGGATTATTATAAACAAGTTTTACCGCTGCTCACAACTCACAAAAGATTATGCAGGAAAGAGACACGAAAGGATCCACAACTAAATAAAATAAACACCAGTTAACGTCACCGCTCCATGAACTACGCATAAAAGAACCTGCACATACCTGACATATGGTGGACAGCCTGTCACCAGAACAAAGTATCAACCAGCCACTTTGCGCACTAGGGGAAGAAAAGATCTACTTTTAATCCTCATACCCACTCCTCCATTAACTGCTACATACCACAGAGACCACGCACCCTCTGCACATGCGCACTCCATCAACAACAGTCCCAGCGGTGACGCATACCAGGTGACATGACTCCAGCCTTAAATACTATAAAGGGCACAATCTCATTGGCTATTGTGGGTGACACTCACACGCCAATGAATAAAAGGTTAGATCGTCACCCACCTTGCCACAATCTACCCCCAGCTCTTGAATCGTCGCCCCGACGATTAGTCTAACTGACCTAATCCCAAGGCCTGAACAATGCAGATATAGAACTGGTTGAGGCCTCAGTCTCAACACTTGCTACCCTCCCCACGGTCCTAGGAAGATGATAACGATTAGAATGATGACCCGCAGTGGTCCGCCTAGAACGTCTCACTGCCCCATCACTGTACAGGTGACTTAAAAGACCAGAATCAGTCAAAAGTAATTGACTTATGGTGTCCTGCCTTGATGGTCCAGGAGCCACAGGCATCCCAGCCCCTGCATCCACCACAGGCTCTAGTGAATTGGAATTAACCACCACCGTGTCCCGACTTGCTAACCCTGTGGGAGCAGCCGGAGTCTCTGGTACCACCCTGACCAAGTCAACTTCCTCCATCGAGGGAGGCTCCTCTGGAAGTGGCTCCTCTACGACTAACACCGTATCCTCTGAGGGAAGTACTAAGGGATTCCTCCCTACTCTGGCTTTCAACAGTGAACGATGAACACGCCTCACCCTACTTGCATCATTAACCGGTGCGATGGTGTAAACCGAACCTCCTGTTCCAGGCGCCTTTACTACCTGATACACCACAGAACTCCAGTGGTCGTGAATCTTATTACGACCCTTTAGCCCATAGTTGCGCAGGTAGACCAACTGGCCTTCGCCCAGGGGTATATCCCGGACATGAGAGTCATACCTCACCTTACGGCGTTCTGCTGCCATACGCAGCTGTTCCCGGGCCCCCTCAAAGGCCACCTGCAGTTTTGTCTGATGTTCCAATACCCAACTGTTAACACTACCAGAACCCCTCTCCTGATCACGACCCAACAGGAAATCCACAGGTAATCGTGGTTCCTGTCCAAACATCAAGAAATAGGGGGACTCCCCAGTCACTTGATGGGGAGTAGTGTTATAACAAAAGAGTAACTGAGGCAAAGCAGAGACCCAGTCATCCTTCCGTGAGCCGGGAAGAGTACGCAAAAGATTGTGTAGCGTTCTATTGAAACGCTCGCACTGCCCATTACCTGCAGGGTGCCATGGGGTAGTGCGAGACTTCTCCACCTGATACAAGCTACAAAGCTGTTGGATGAGGGAGGACTCAAAACAACGGCCTTGGTCTGAGTGGATGCGAGCAGGAACACCAAACTTGCAAAACCACTCAGACACAAGCACCCGAGCTACAGTTTCGGCCCGCTGATTGCGAGTGGGGATCGCCTGTGTAAATTTGGTGAAGACGTCAGTCATTACCAATACGTTCTCCACTCCTGAACGTGATGGCTCAAGCAGGGTGAAGTCAATGGCCAAAATCTCATTTGGCCTTTCTGCCAACAGATGGCCCATAAAACTGTGAGCCACTGGCTGTACATCTTTGGCAGCCTGGCATCTCTCACACTCACGGCACCACTGAGCCACATCAGCTGCAAGGCCTGGCCAATAACAGCGTTGTCGTACCAGCTCAGTGGTGCGGTCAATGCCCTGGTGTCCATGCCCTTGGTGAACCTGGGCCAAGACCTCAGCCCGCAGAGCAACTGGAAGAATCAACTGGAACGTCTCCTCACCTCCATCGGGGCGAAAAACACGACGATGACACACTCCCTCCTTATCCACCAGCCGATCCCATTGGCGGAGTAGCAGCAGAGCTGCTTTGGGCAGCTGTCTACGCTCCTCTGAGGAGGGGGGGACCCCTCGTCTCCAAAACCGCAATACCTGACCAATTACCGGGTCAGCCTGCTGACAGACACCCATATCACCCTCAAAACTAGGCAACACAGAGACTACTGCTTGAGTTGCCGGTGGACGCAAGTCCGCTACAAAAACCTGCTTAACCGTAGCTGGCACTTCAGTTCCTGGCAACACTGCACTCACCGTACACTGGCCAGAGGGGTCCTGCCTCGACAGGGCATCAGCATTTCTATTACTCCTACCTGACCGATACTTGATCGTAAAATCAAATGCAGCAAGCTGGGCAGCCCAGCGCTGTTCAGTCGCAGCAAGCTTCGCGGTTAACAAATGGCTAAGAGGATTTTTGTCAGTATAGACGATACACTTATGCCCCAACAGATATTCGCGAAACTTTTCAGCCATGGCCCACTTGAGCGCCAGGAACTCCAGCTTCATAGAGCTGTAGTTAACCATGTTGCGCTCAGTGGGCCTAAGACTGCGGCTGGCATACGCAATAGGTCGAACTCTCCCTTCCTGCTCCTGGGAGAGGACTGCCCCCAAGCCACCATAACTGGCATCTACTTCTAAAATAAACGGCAGGGAGAAGTCAGCGTATGCCAACACTGGAGCAGTTGTAAGCCTAACCTTCAACTCCTCAAAGCTGCGTTGGCACTGCTCCGACCAAGCGTCAGAAAAGCTCTTACCTGCTCGCACCTGGGGCCTGCCAGCAGCACACTCAGCTACAACCCGGTGCAAGGGGGCTGCCAACTTCGCAAAGCCCTGCACGAAACGGCGATAATAGCTGGCAAACCCCAGGAACGAGCGTAGTTCAGACGCACTGGTGGGACACCGCCACTGCGAGACTGCCTCAATCTTGCTGGGGTCAGTGGAAACACCCTGAGCAGAGATCACATGACCCAGATATTTCACCTCCTTCTGAAAGAAGGCGCACTTCGCCAATTTGGCCTTCAAGCCCTCACACTCCAAGCGACCCAACACAACCGCCAAGCGCTCCAGATGCTGCGAAACGGAGGTGGAGAACACCACAATATCATCCAGGTACAACAGTAGTGAACTACCCTGTTGATCCCCGAACATCCGCTCCATCAAACGCTGAAAGGTGCTTGGAGCGTTGCACAGCCCGAAGGGCATACGGTTGAATTCGAATAGGCCAAATGGGGTACAGAACGCTGTCTTGGGTTTATCCCTTTCGAGGACGGGGACCTGGTTGTAACCACTAGCCAAATCCATAGTGGAAAACCAACCGGCCCCCGTCAAGAAGTCGAGGGACTCTTCAATGCGAGGGAGGGGAAAAGCATCCTTTCTTGTCTTTGCGTTTAATTGACGGTAGTCAACGCACATGCGGAGACTACCGTCCTTTTTCCTGACCAGCACTATGGGCGATGCGTAAGGGCTGCAACTTTCCCTGATTACCTTGGTCTCCAAGAGCTGGTTAATGTGGGACTTGACAACGTCATATTCGGATGGCGGAATCTGCCTGTACCTCTGACGAACGGGCACTGAATCCAGCACTGGTATCTCATGTGAAATCAAACCTGTACAACCCAAATCACCATCGTGAGCTGAGAATACAGATTGGTATCGCTTCAACAGAGCCCTAACCTCACCCTGCTCTCCCTCGGACAGGACAGATAAATTAACAGCTTCGATCTGTTCTTGAATTGGAATAACCATCTCCGCAACCTGAGAACACACTAAAGCCTTCACTGGCTCTACCTCAGTTACCCCTGCTGGCAAACTTACCACCTGAACACTATTGAGTGTTCCTAAGATTGTGCCAGCATACAACATTACGTCTGCGGTTCCCACATTAACCATGGGCACATAAACTGTACCACGGACTACTTTAACCAGTGCCGGTGAGGCCAACAATCCAGCTGGCAACCCGGACACAGGAGGCTCGAACAGCACAGTTCCTTCCGCATATTGTTCGGAGCATGTGGCTGGTACAAGCTTTAGCATGCCACCCGGAATACGACACCGCTTATGACCCCGCAACTTAGCCTTACCAGTACGCACCACTGAAGACCGGTCCTCCGTTAAATGGCAGTACTGTAATGCCTGTAATACGAATTTTGGGGCCTCCAGAGAGGAGGGAGAATCAAACAAGCCAGGGCCATACTGTCCAAAGAGCTCCTGGTAGCATCGACTGAGAACATTCATTCCCAATACTCCGGGAATTTGAGAACAGATGCCCCCAGGAGGATCTTTGACCACCAAAACCCCACACTTAGAAATCAATCGATTACACATCTCAATATCTAGTTCCATATAGCCGATATAAGGGATCGACAAACCGTTAGCGGCACGAAGTTGAAGCCAGTGGCACGATTTTAAACGATCTACGCCCCAAGTCTGAAAATAGGTTTGGAAGCAGCTTTCGGTGATGGTGGACACCATAGACCCAGTGTCAACCAAACAGGGCACTTGAATACCACCGATACGAACCAGAAGATGTGGGCATGAAGACATTAAATGAGCTAGAGTAGTACTTGAGCCATTTTCTTCCCCAACCGCGCCTTGACTCCGCAATGCGGTGGGTACTAGTTTCCCGAAGGCGCAGGCAAATCAGACTGTCCACCATTTTGAGATGACGCAGTCGACGAGTAACGAGTGGGTACGCGCTCTCCATCGCACTCCCTAGCAAAATGACCCGGTTTCTGACATCGTCGACACACAATCTGGTTCCGACGAGGGGATTGGCCATGAGGCTGAGGGGAACGATTATGTGGCTGAAGAGATCGACTATGGGGCTGAGGGGCCTGTAAACGGGCAATACTTTGTGTTAACATACTTATTTGTTCCTGCTGCAATCGCAACATTTCTTTAACCTCTCCCAACTCAGACCCATGAGAAGACTTCACAGGGTTCTCACGAGGCTCACCCCGCACCCCATATTGAATGCCATATGCAGAGGGAAGCGAATGACTACGACCCCTTGAGCTACCTGGCATACCCTCCCGTTCCCATCGGAGTGCTTCGGCACGTACATCTAAGAGGGTCAGAGTGGGTTGACCTCGTACCAATTGTTTAAGCTCACGACGTAAAGCATTGTCATTAACGTGCTCGATAAACTGGTCGCGCAATAAAACTTGAAAATTTGGCATTGTATAAGGTGACTTTTGCTTCACTTGCTCCAGGAGGCCAATCAAAGCAAGGGAGAACTCCAACAAAGACTCCCCTTCTTGCTGCCTCCTAGAGAAGAAAGCCTCCTGCAAAGAAACATATGATTGTGAGCAGCCATACAACTCCTTTAATACGGAAATAATTTTCTCTGGATCATTACGCTCATCATCCGGACGGTAACGTATCTCTTCCCTTGCTTCTCCCTCCAAATGGTCAAAGAGGAAGAATGCTTTATCAGCTGCAGACATATAACGTGCCTGCATACAAGCCTGGGCTTCCTCAATCCACTCCTCAATATTAAGGCTGGACCTGGCACTAAATTTTGGGCACTTTCGGTCTCGGGGTACAAAAACGTATCTCTCTGGCAGAGCGGTACACTCATTACTTGACCGTGAAGTGGAAGGAGGAGGCCCAGGAGCTACCGAGGATGGCCCACTAAGAGCCGAATGAGCAGAGGATTGCTCTTGCCGTAACCGTTCGTTATCTGCTCTCAACTGAGTCACCATTTCCCTTAATTCTCGCAATTCTTCCTCCATACTTAACCACAAGAGAAAGACACACTGGACGCACGCTGCCGTTTCTCTCCTTGCACCAAATGTTTTACCACAAACTTGATCCTACAAAAGACCACAAGAAAAAAAAAACAACAGTACACAGAGCAACCCAAATATATAAGTACATGTACTCACGTCTCTCCAAGAAAGAAAAAGCCTATCCTGCCGACTACGCCAGAAAATGTGGCAATACTGAGTGGAAGAAAAGTTGTTATATTTAAAGGAACCGACTACGCCACCCCGTAAAAGAAACCGGGGAAATAAAAATTAGGAAGCACAGATTCGTAGGCCGGAATAACTCGGAGAGACGTGGGAACAATGTACAAAACTTTATTTTCGATATCCACAATAAATAGTTAAAAGTCTCAAGATCAATCAGTATCAAGTCAATATCACACGGTCACAAAAAGGGAGCTCTGTTTCCTACAAATAAAGACATTTAGAATACTCAAAGAAACAAAAGAAAAATAAGATACAGCACAGACTTTCCAACGGCAAGGGCAGGCTAGGCGAAGTGAGGATCCTAATGGCGCACTCGTGCATCCCACACACACACACACACACACACACTCTGTGAAAGGTGAATCCAAGCAGCACTGCACTCCACGCGATTATACCACCACCAATACTCGAAGCTAACTAGCCTCCCAGCCTCAGGGACCGACAGTGCCTAGAGCAAGCCAAAACAAGAGAAAAGTAATTACATTCGGTAATACAATAAAGATATTTCCATCAAATGAAACCTACAGAAATATTCAAAGCAAAGAAAAAAAGGACCCAAATACTGGATGGAACAGTTCAAATGCTCACTGGAGCGATAGGGTCAGCAATCAGGTTATCGAAAGTCAAAGTTGCATCAGGACACTTTTCACAGCACCGGTAAAAGTCACCGGTGCAACCAACCCCGTCTTGATCAGTTTTAAATGACGACGATAAACAGATGCAAACAAAATTAATAACATAACAGTGGGCATGCCACAAAAAGGACAATAAAAAGAAAACAAAAAAAAGAAAGTCCCAAAGAGAAATGAGAAAAAGGAGAAAAACAGCAGCGCCGTCCTTTTAAACGCCGTGTAAACACTTCCGCATTCTCGTAACTAAACGCTGGCATCGGAAAGACGTCCACGCACTGAAAGTAAAGAAAATGATATTTAAAATATAAATTTCCCATATAAAAGGATAAGAACAAAAATCACACTTACCAAAAAGCGGATTATTATAAACAAGTTTTACCGCTGCTCACAACTCACAAAAGATTATGCAGGAAAGAGACACGAAAGGATCCACAACTAAATAAAATAAACACCAGTTAACGTCACCGCTCCATGAACTACGCATAAAAGAACCTGCACATACCTGACATATGGTGGACAGCCTGTCACCAGAACAAAGTATCAACCAGCCACTTTGCGCACTAGGGGAAGAAAAGATCTACTTTTAATCCTCATACCCACTCCTCCATTAACTGCTACATACCACAGAGACCACGCACCCTCTGCACATGCGCACTCCATCAACAACAGTCCCAGCGGTGACGCATACCAGGTGACATGACTCCAGCCTTAAATACTATAAAGGGCACAATCTCATTGGCTATTGTGGGTGACACTCACACGCCAATGAACAAAAGGTTAGATCGTCACCCTCCTTGCCACACCTGGAAGAAATATTCAAGTATTCAAAACCTATGTCCAGACATCCAGGCTCACAGACTAACCCCATACCAGTAACACATTACTGGGCATGATTTTATTCAGTAAAGGCCCTGAATTACAGTTTCCTTTAAAGCCTGGGCCCACAAACTCACCCCATTACTATGACACTTTTATGGGCGGTATCTTGGCCGGGTTAAGTGTGACTTCTCATAGGCTTTCTTACTCGACCATGGTAACCCTGGAACAAATGTTTGAGCGTTCAAAACCTACATCCAGACATCCAGGCGCTTCATCCAGTCGATATTGGCCGGTTTAAGTGCGACTTCTCGGACGCTTATCCACTCGACCATGGTAACCCTGGAACAAATTTTTGAGCATTCAAAACCTACGTCCAGACATCCAGGCTCACAGACTAATCCCATAACAGTAACACATTACTGGGCATGATTTTATTCAGTAGAAGCCTGGACCCACAAACTCACCCCAATACTTCAACATTATTATGGGCATGATCTTGGCCGACTTAAGTGTGACTTCTCGTAGGCTTTCCCACTCGACCATTGTTACCCTGGAAGAAATTTTTAAACGTTCAAAATCTAAATCCAGACATCCAGACATCCAGGCTCACAGACTAACCCCATAACAGTAACACATTACTGGGCATGATTTTATTCAGTAAAGGCCCTGTATTACAGTTTTCTTTAAGGCCTGGGCCCACAAACTCACCCCATTACAATAAAACTTTAAAGGGCATGATCTTGACAGGGTTAAGAGTGACTTCTCATAGGCTTTCCCACTCGACCACGGTAACCCTGGAAGAAATTTTTAACATTTCAAAAACTAAGTCCAGATATCCAGGCTCAAGACTAACCCCATAAGAGCAATTCAATACTGGGCATGATTTTGTTCACTAAAGGCCCTGCATTACAGTTTTTTTTTAAAGCCTGGGCCCACAAACTCACCCCATTACTATAACACTTTTATGGGCGGTATCTTGGCCGGGTTAAGTGTGACTTCTCGTAGGCTTTCTTACTCGACCATGGTAACCCTGGAACAAATGTTTGAGCGTTCAAAAACTACATCGAGACATCCAGGCGCTTCATCCAGTCGATATTGGCCGGTTTAAGTGCGACTTCTCGGACGCTTATCCACTCGACCATGGTAACCCTGGAACAAATTTTTGAGCATTCAAAACCTACGTCCAGACATCCAGGCTCACAGACTAATCCCATAACAGTAACACATTACTGGGCATGATTTTATTCAGTAAAGGCCTGGACCCACAAACTCACCCCAATACTACAACATTATTATGGGCATGATCTTGGCCAACTTAAGTGTGACTTCTCGTAGGCTTTCCCACTCGACCATGGTTACCCTGGAAGAAATATTGAAGCATTTAAAACCTAAATCCAGACATCCAGGCTCACAGACTAACCCCATAACAGTTACACATTACTGGGCATGATTTTACTCAGTAAAGGCCCTGTATTACAGTTTTCTTTAAGGCCTGGGCCCACAAACTCACCCCATTACTACAAAACTTTTATGGGCATGATCTTGACAGGGTTAAGAGTGGCTTCTCGTAGGCTTTCCCACTCAACCATGGTAACCCTGGAAGAAATATTGAAGCATTTAAAACCTAAATCCAGACATCCAGGCTCACAGACTAACCCCATAACAGTTACACATTACTGGGCACGATTTTATACAGTAAGGGTCTAGGCCCACAGACTCACCGCATTATTCTATCACTATTACGGGCATGATCTTGGCCGTGTTAAGTGTGACTTCTTGTAGGCTTTCTTACTCGACCATGGTAACCCTGGAAGAAACTTTTAAGTGTTCAAAACCTACATCCAGGCTCACAGACTAACCCCAAAACAGTAACACATTACTGGGCATGATTTTATTCAGTAAAGGCCTGGGCCCACAGACTCACCCCATTACTATAACATTATTATGGGCATGATCTCGGCCGGGTTAAGTGTGACTTCTCATAGGCTTTCCCACTCGACCATGTTAACCCTTGAAGAAATTTTTAAAATTTCAAAAACTAAGTCCAGATATCCAGGCTCAGGACTAACCCCATAACAGCAAGACATTACTGGGAATGATTTTATTCACTAAAGCCTGGGCCCACAAACTCACCCCATTATTACAACATTATTATGGGCATGATCTTGGTCGACTTAAGTGTGACTTCTCTTAGGCTTTCTTACTCGACCATGGTAACCCTGGAAGAAACTTTTAAAATTTCAAAACCTACATCCAGACATCCAGGCTCACAGACTAACCCCAAAACAGTAACACATTACTGGGCATGATTTTATTCAGTAAAGGCCTGGGCCCACAGACTCACCCCATTTCTATAACACTATTATGGGCATGATCTCGGCCGGGTTAAGTGTGACTTCTCATAGGCTTTCCCACTCGACCATGTTAACCCTTGAAGAAACTTTTAAGCATTCAAAACCTACGCCCAGACATCCAAGCACACAGACTAACCCCTTAACAATAACACATTACTGGGCATGATTTTATTCAGTAAAGGCCTGGGCCCACAAACTCACCCCATTACTATAAAACTTTAAAGGGCATGATCTTGAAAGGGTTAAGAGTGACTTCACATAGGCTTTCCCACTCGACCATTGTAACCCTGGAAGAAATTTTTAAGCGTTCAAAACCTAAGTCCAGACATCCAGGGGCTTCATCCAGGCGATATTGGCCGGTTTAAGTGCGACTTCTCGGATGCTAATCCACTCGACCATGGTAACCCTGGAACAAATATTTGAGCATTTAAAACCTACGTCCAGATATCCAGGCTCAAGACTAACCCCATAAGAGCAATTCAATACTGGGCATGATTTTGTTCACTAATGGCCCTGTATTACAGTTTTCTTTAAGGCCTGGGCCCACAAACTCACCCCATTACTATAAGACTTTAAAGGGCATGAACTTGGCCGGGTTAAGTGTGACTTCTCGTAGGCTTTCTTACTCGACCATGGTAACCCTGGAACAAATGTTTGAGCGTTCAAAACCTAGATCCAGACATCCAGGCGCTTCTTCCAGTCGATATTGGCCGGTTTAAGTGCGACTTCTCGGACGCTTATCCACTCGACCATGGTAACCCTGGAACAAATTTTTGAGCATTCAAAACCTACGTCCAGACATCCAGGCTCACAGACTAATCCCATAACAGTAACACATTACTGGGCATGATTTTATTCAGTAAAGGACTGGACTCACAAACTCACCCCAATACTACAACATTATTATGGGCATGATCTTGGCCGACTTAAGTGTGACTTCTCGTAGGCTTTCCCACTCGACCATGGTTACCCTGGAAGAAATTTTTAAACGTTCAAAATCTAAATCCAGACATCCAGGCTCACAGACTAACCCCATAACAGTAACACATTACTGGGCATGATTTTATTCAGTAAAGGCCCTGTATTACAGTTTTCTTTAAGACTTGGGCCCACAAACTCACTCCATTACTATAACACTAATAGGGGCATGATCTTGGCCGGGTTAAGTGTGACTTCTCGTATGCTTTCCCACTCGATCATGGTAACCCTGGAAGAAATATTAAAGCATTCAAAACCTATATCCAGACATCCAGGCTCACCCCATAATAGTTACGCATTGCTGGGCATGATTTTCTTCAGTAAAGGCCTGGGCCCACAGAGTCACCACATTACTATAACTCTATTATGGGCATGATCTTGGCCGGGTTAAGTGTGACTTCTCGTATGCTTTCCCACTCGACCATGGTAACCCTGGAAGAAATATTGAAGCATTCAAAACCTAAATCCAGACATCCAGGCTCACAGACTAACCCCATAACAGTTACACATTACTGGGCATGATTTTATTCCCTAAAGGCCCTGTATTACAGTTTTCTTTGAGGCCTGGGCCCACAGACTCACCCCATTACTATAACACTATTATGGGCATGATCTTGGCCGGGTTAAGTGTGACTTCTTGTATGCTTTCCCACTCGACCATGGTAACCCTGGAAGACATATTGAAGCATTCAAAACCTAAATCCAGACATCCAGGCTCACAGACTAACCCCACAACAGTTACACATTACTGGGCATGATTTTTTTCAGTAAAGGCCTGGGCCCACAGACTCACCCCATTACTATAACAATATTATGGGCATGATCTTGGCCGGGTTAAGTGTGACTTCTTGTATGCTTTCCCACTCGACCATGGTAACCCTGGAAGAAATTTTTAACATTTCAAAAACTAAGTCCAGATATCCAGGCTCAAGACTATCCCCATAACAGCAAGACATTACTGGGCATGATTTTATTCAGTAAAGGCCCTGTATTACAGTTTTCTTTAAGGCCTGGGAACACAAACTCACCCCATTACTATGACACTTTCATGGGCATGATCTTGGCCGGGTTAAGTGTGACTCCTCGTAGGTTTTCCCACTCGACCATGGTAACCCTGGAAGAAATATTGAATCATTCAAAACCTAAATCCAGATATCCAGGCTCACAGACTAACCCCATAACAGTTACACATTACTGGGCATGATTTTATTCAGTAAAGGCCTGGGCCCACAGACTCACCCCATTACTATAACACTATTATGGGCATGATCTTGGCTGGGTTAAGGTAGACTTCTTGTATGCTTTCCCACTTGACCATGGTAACCCTGGATGAAATTTTTAACATTTCAAAAATTAAGTCCAGATATCCAGGCTCAAGACTATCCCCATAACAGCAAGACATTACTGGGCATGATTTTATTCAGTAAAGGCCCTGTATTACAACTTTCTTTAAGGCATGGGCAAACAAACTCACCCCATTACTATAACACTTTTATGGGCATGATCTTGGCCGGGTTAAGTGTGACTTCTTGTAGGCTTTCCCACTCGACCATGGTAACCCTGGAAGAAATATTGAAGCATTCAAAACCTAAATCCAGACATCCAGGCTCACAGACTAACCCCATAACAGTAACACATTACTGGGCATGAATTTATTCAGTAAAGACCTGGGCCCACAGACTCACCCCATTACTATAACACTATTATAGGCATTATCTCGGCCGGGTTAAGTGTGACTTCTCATAGGCTTTCCCACTCGACCATGGTAACCCTTGAAGAAATTTTTAACATTCCAAAACCTAAATCCAGACATCCAGGCTCACAGACTAACCCCATAACAGTTACAAATTACTGGGCATGATTTTATTCAGTAAAGGCCCTGTATTACAGTTTTCTTTAAGGCATGGGTCAACAAACTCACCCCATTACTATAACACTTTCATGGGCATGATCTTGGCCGGGTTAAGTGTGACTTCTCGTATGCTTTCCCACTCGACCATGGTAACCCTGGAAGAAACTTTTAAGCATTCAAAACCTACGTCCAGACATCCAAGCACACAGACTAACCCCTTAACAGTAACACATTACTAGACATGATTTTATTCAGTAAAGGCCTGGGCCCACAGACTCACTCCATTACTATAACACTATTAGGGGCATGATATTGGCCGGGTTAAGTGTGACTTCTTGTAGGTTTTCCCACTCGACCATATTAACCCTGGAAGAAATTTTTAAGAGTTCAAAACCTAAATCCAGACATCCATGCTCACAGGCTAAACCCATAACAGGAACACATTACTTGGGCATGATTTTATTCACTAAAGGCCTGGGCCCACAAATTCAACCCATTACTATAACACTTTTATAAGCATGATTTTGGATGGTTTAAGTGTGACTTCTCGTAGTCTTTCCCACTCAACAACGGTAACCCTGGAACAAAAATTTGAGCGTTCAAAACCTAAATAGAGACATCCAGGCTCACAGACTAACCCAATAACAGTAACACATTATTGGGTATGATTTTACTCACTAAAGGTCCTGTATTACAGCTTTCTTTAAGGCCTTGACCCACAGACTCATCCTATTACTACAACACTTTCATAGGCATGATCTTGGCCGGGTTAAGTGTGACTTCTCGTGGGCTTTCTTACTCGACCATGGTAACCATGGAAGAAACTTTTAAGCATTCAAAACCTACGTCCAGACATCCAGCCTCACAGACTAACCGCATAACAGTAACACATTACTGGGCATGATTTTATTCAGTAAAGGCCCTGTATTACAGCTTTCTTTAAGGCCTGGGCGAACAATCTCACCCTATTACTTCAACGCTATTATGGGCATGATCTTGGCCGTCGTAAGTGTGACTTCTCGTAGGCTTTCCCACTCGACCATGGTAACCCTGGAACAAATAATTGAGCGTTCAAAACCTACGTCCAGACATCCAGGCTCACAGACTAATCCCATAACAGTAACATATTACTGGGCATGATTTTATTCAGTAAAGGCCCTGTATTACAGCTGTCTTTAAGGCCTGGACCCATAGACTCACCCCATTACTATAACTCTTTCATGGGCATGATCTTGGCCGGGTTAAGTGTGACTCCTCGTAGGTTTTCCCACTCGACCATGATATCCCAAAAAGAAATTTTAAAACATTAAAAACCTAAATCCAGATATCTAGGCTCACAGACTAACCCCATAACAGTAACACATTACTGGGCATGATTTTATTCACTAAAGGCCCTGTACTACAGTTTTCTTTAAGGCCTGGGCCCACAAACTCACCCCATTACTATGACACTTGCATGGGCATGATATTGGCCGGGTTAAGTGTGACTTCTCGTAGGTTTTCCCACTCGACCATGGTAACCCTGGAACAAATATTTGAGCGTTCAAAACCTACGTCCATACATCCACGATCACAGACTAATCCCATAACAGTAACACATTACTGGGAATAATTTTATTCAGTAAAGACCTGGGCCCACAAACTCACCCCACTACCATAAAACTTTAATGGGAATGATCTTGGTCGGGTTAAGTGTGACTCCTCATAGGCTTTCCCACTCGACCACGGTAAGCCTGGAAGAAATTTTAAAAAATTCAAAACCTCTGTCCAGACATCCAGGCTCACAGATTAACCCCATAACAGCAAGACATTACTGGGCATGATTTTATTCAGTAAAGGCCTGGGCCCACAGACTCACCTAATTACTATAGCACTATTATGGGCATGATCTTGGCTGGGTTAAGTGTGACTTCTCGTATGCTTTTCCACTCGACCATGGTAACCCTGGAAGAAATTTTTTAACATTTCAAAAACTAAGTCCAGATATCCAGGGTCAAGACTATCCCCATAACAGCAAAACATTACTGGGCATGATTTTATTCAGTAAATGCCTGGGCCCACAAACTCAACCCCATTACTATAACACTTTTATGGGCATGATCTTGGTTGGGTTAAGTCTGACTTCTCGAAGGCTTTCCCACTCGACCATGGTAGCCGTGGAAGAAATTTTTAAGCGTTCAAAACCTACGTCCATACATCCACGATCACAGACTACTCCCATAACAGTAACACATTACTGGGCATGATTTTATTCAGTAAAGACCTGGGCCCACAAACTCACCCCTTTATTACAACACTATTATGGGCATGATCTTGGTCGACTTAAGTGTGACTTCTCGTAGGCTTTCCCACTCGAACATGGTAACCCTGGAACAAAAATTTGAGAGTTCAAAACCTACGTCCAGACATCCAAGCACACAGACTAACCCCATCACAGTAACACATTACTGGGCATGATTTTATTTAGTAAATGCCTGGGCCCACAAACTCAACCCCATTACGATAACACTTTTATGGGCATGATCTTGGCCGGGTTAAGTGCGACTTCTCAAAGGCTTTCCCACTCGACCATGGTAGCCATGGAAGAAATTTTTAAGCGTTCAAAACCTACGTCCAGACATCCAGGCTCACAGACTAACCCCATAACAGTAACACATTACTGGGCATGATTTTATTCAGTAAAGGCCTGGGCCAACAGACTCCCCCTATTACTATAACACTATTATGGGCATGATCTTGGCTGGGTTAAGTGTGACTTCTCGTAGGCTTTCCCACTCGACCATGGTAACCCAGGAAAAATTTTTTTAAGAATTCAAAACCTACATCCAGACATCCAGCCTCACAGATTAACCCTATAACAGCAACACATTACTGGGCATGATTTTATTCAGTAAAGGCCTGGGCCCACAAACTCACCCCATTACTATAACACTTTTATGGGCATGATCTTGGCTGGGTTAAGTGTGACTTCTCGTAGGCTTTCCCACTCGACCATGGTAGCCATGGAAGAAATTTTTTAACATTTCAAAAACTAAGTCCAGATATCCAGGCTCAAGACTATCCCCATAACAGCAAAACATTACTGGGCATGATTTTATTCAGTAAATGCCTGGGCCCACAAACTCAACCCTATTACTATAACACTTTTATGGGCATGATCTTGTTGGGTTAAGTCTGACTTCTCGTAGGCTTTCCCACTCGACCATGGTAGCCATGGAAGAAATTTTTAAGCGTTCAAAACCTACGTCCATAAATCCATGATCACAGACTAATCCCATAACAGTAACACATTACTGGGCATGATTTTATTCAGTAAAGACCTGGGCCCACAAACTCACCCCTTTATTACAACACTATTATGGGCATGATCTTGGTCGACTTAAGTGTGACTTCTCGTAGGCTTTCCCACTCGAACATGGTAACCCTGGAACAAAAATTTGAGAGTTCAAAACCTACGTCCAGACATCCAAGCACACAGACTAACCCCATCACAGTAAGACATTACTGGGCATGATTTTATTCAGTAAAAGCCTGGGCCCACAGACTCACTCCATTATTATAACACTATTATGGGAATGATCTTGGCCGGGTTAAGTGTGACTTCTCGTAGGCTTTCCCACTCGACCATGGTAACCCTGGAAAAAATGTTTAACATTTCAAAAACTGAGCCCAGATATCCAAGTTCAAAACTAACCCCATAACCGCAAGACAATACTGGGCATGATTTTATTCAGTAAAGGCCTGGGCCCACAAACTCACCCCATTGCTATAACACTTTTATGGCCATGATCTTGGCCGGGTTAAGTACGACTTCTCAAAGGCTTTCCCACTCGACCATGGTAGCCATGGAAGAAGTTTTTAAGCGTTCAAAACCTAAGTTCAGACATTCCGGTGCTTCATCCAGGCGATATTGGCCAGTTTAAGCGCGACTTCTCGGGCGCTTTTCCACTCGACCATGGTAACCCTGGAACAAATATTTGAGCGTTCAAAATCTACGTCCAGACATCCAGGCTCACAGACTAACCCCATAACAGTAACACATTACTGGGCATGATTTTATTCAGTAAAGGCCTGGGCCAACAGACTCCCCCTATTACTATAACACTATTATGGGCATGATCTTGGCTGGGTTAAGTGTGACTTCTCGTAGGCTTTCCCACTCGACCATGGTAACCCTGGAAAATTTTTTTAAGAATTCAATACCTAAGTACAGACATCCAGGCGCTTCATCCAGGCGATTTTGCCCAGTTTAAGTGCGACTTCTCGGACGCTAATCCACTCGACTATGGTAACCCTGGAAGAAATTTTGAAGTGATCTAAACCTTAATCCAGACATCCAGACTCACAGACTAAACCCATAACAGTAACACATTACTGGGCATGATTTTATTCAGTAAAGGCCTTGGCCCACAGACTCACCCCATTACTATAACACTATTATGGGCATGATCTTGGCAGGGTTAAGCGTGACTTCTCGTATGCTTTCCCACTCGACCACGGTAACCCTGGAAGAATTTTTTAAGCATTCAATACCTAAGTACAGACATCCAGGCGCTTCCTCCAGGCGATATTGCCCAGTTTAAGTGCGACTTCTCAGACGCTAATCCACTCGACTATGGTAACCCTGGAAGAAATATTGAAGTGATCTAAACCTTAACCAATACATCCAGGCTCACAGACTAACCCCATAACAATAACACATTACTGGGCATGATTTTATTCAGTAAAGGCCTGGGCCCACAAACTCACCCCATTACTATAACACTTTTATGGGCATGATCTTTGGCCGGATTAAGTGCGACTTCTCATATGCTTTTCTACTCGACCACGGTAACCCTGGAAGAATTTTTTAAGCATTCAATACCTAAGTACAGACGTCCAGGCGCTTCATCCAGGCGATATTGCCCAGTTTAAGTGCGACTTCTCGGACGCTAATCCACTCGACTACGGTAACCCTGGAAGAAATATTGAAGTGATCTAAACCTTAATCCAGACATCCAGGCTCACAGACTAACCCCATAACAATAACACATTACTGGGCATGATTTTATTCAGTAAAGGCCTGGGCCCACAAACTCACCCCATTGCTATAACACTTTTATGGGCATGATCTTGGCCGGGTTAAGTGCGACTTCTCAAAGGCTTTACCCTTCGACCATGGTAGCCATGGAAGAAATTTTTAAGTGTTCAAAACCTAAGTTCAGACATTCCGGTGCTTCATCCAGGCGATATTGGCCAGTTAAAGCGCGACTTCTCGGGCGCTTTTCCACTCGACCATGGTAACCCTGGAACAAATATTTGAGCGTTCAAAACCTACGTCCAGACATCCAGGCACACAGACTAACCCCATAACAGTAACACATTACTGGGCATGATTTTATTCAGTAAAGGCCTGGGCCAACAGACTCCCACTATTACTATAACACTATTATGGGCATGATCTTGGCTGGGTTAAGTGTTACTTCTCGTAGGCTTTCCCACTCGACCATGGCAACCCAGGAAACAAATTTTAAGAATTCAAAACCTACATCCAGCCTCACAGATTAACCCTATAACAGCAACACATTACTGGGCATGATTTTATTCAGTAAAGGCCTGGGCCCACAAACTCACCCCATTACTATAACACTTTTATGTGCATGATCTTGGCTGGGTTAAGTGTGACTTCTCGGGCGCTTTTCTACTCGACCATGGTAACCCTGGAAAAAATATTTGAGCGGTCAAAAGCTACGTCCAGACATCCAGGCACACAGACTAACCCCATAACAGTAACACATTACTGGGCATGATTTTATTCAGTAAAGGCCTGGGCCAACAGACTCCCCCTATTACTATAACACTATTATGGGCATGATCTTGGCTGGGTTAAGTGTGACTTCTCGTAGGCTTTCCCACTCGACCATGGTAACCCTGGAAAAAATTTTAAGAATTCAAAACCTACATCCAGACATCCAGCCTCACAGATTAACCCTATAACAGCAACACATTACTGGGCACGATTTTATTCAGTAAAGGCCTGGGCCCACAAACTCACCCCATTACTATAACACTTTTATGGGCATGATCTTGGCTGGGTTAAGTGTGACTTCTCGTAGGCTTTCCCACTCAACCATGGTAACCCTAGAACAAATATTTGAGTGTTCAAAACCTACGTCCAGATATCCAGACTCAAAGACTAAACCCATAACAGTAACACATTACTGGGCATGATTTTATTCAGTAAAGGCCTTGGCCCACAGACTCACCCCATTACTATAACACTATTATGGGCATGATCTTGGCAGGGTTAAGCGTGACTTCTCGTAGGCTTTCCCACTCAACCACGGTAACCCTGGAAGAAATTTTTAAGCATTCAATACCTAAGTACAGACATCCAGGCGCTTCATCCAAACGATATTGCCCAGTTTAAGTGCGACTTCTCGGACGCTAATCCACTCGACTATGGTAACCCTGGAACAAATATTTGAACGTTCAAAATCTATGTCCAGACATCCAAGCCCACAGACTAACCCCTTAACAGTAACACATTACTGGGCATGATTTTATTCAGTAAAGGCCTGGTCCAACAGACTCACCCCATTACTATAAAACTTTAATGGGAATGATCTTGGTCGGGTTAAGCGTGATTTCTCGTAGGTTTTCCCACTCGACCTTGGTAACCCTGGAAGAAATATTGAAGCATTCAAAACCTAAATCCAGACATCCAGGCTCAAAGACTAACCCCATAACAGTAACACATTACTGGGCATGATTTTATCCAGTAAAGGCCTGGGCGCACAAACTCACCCCATTATTACAACACTATTATGGGCATGATCTTGGTCGACTTAAGTGTGACTTCTCGTAGGCTTTCCCACTCGACCATGGTAAACCTGGAACAAATATTTGAGCTTTCAAAACCTACGGGCACACATCCAGGCTCACAGATTAACCCCATTACAGTTACACATTACTGCGCATGACTTTATTCAGTAAAGGCCTGGGACCAGAAACTCATCCCATTACTATAACACTTTTATGGGCATGATCTAGGCCGGGTTAAGAGTGACTTCTCGTAGGCTTTCTTACTCGACAATGGTAACCCTGGAAGAAACTTTTAAGCGTTCAAAACCTACGTCCAGACATCCAGTTGATATTGGCCGGTTTAAGTGCGACTTCTCGGACGCTAATCCACTCGACCATGGTATCCCTGGAACAAATGTTTGAGCATTCAAAACCTACGTCGAGACATCCAGGCTCACAGACTAACCCCATAACAGTAACACATTACGGGGCATGATTTTTTCAGTAAGGGCCCTGTATTACAGTTTTCTTTAAGGCCTGGGCCCACAAACTCACCCCATTACTATAAAACTTCAATGGGCATGATCTTGACAGGGTTAAGACTGACTTCTCGTAGGCTTTCCCAATCGACCATGGTAACCCTGGAAGAAATTTTTAAGCGTTCAAAACCTAAGTCCAGACATCCAGGCGCTTCATCCAGGTGATATTGTCCGGTTTAAGTGCGACTCCTCGGACGCTAATCCACTCGACAATGGTAACCCTGGAAGAAACTTTTAAGCATTCAAAGCCTACGTCCAGACATCCAAGCACACAGACTAACCCCTTAACAGTAACACATTACTGGGCATGATTTTATTGAGTAAAGGCCTGGGCTCGCAGACTCACTCCATTACTATAACACTATTAGGGGCATGATCTTGGCCGGGTTAAGTGTGACATCTCGTAGGCTTTCCCATTCGACCATGGTAACCCTGGAAGAAGTTTTTAAGCGTTAAAAATCTAAGTCCAGACATCCAGGCTCACAGACTAACCCCATAACAGTAACACATTACTGGGCATGATTTTATTCAGTAAAGGCCTGGGCTCAAAGATTCAACCCATTACTATAACACTTTTATAAGCATGATCTTGGCCGGTTTAAGTGTGACTTCTCGTAGTCTTTCCCACTCAACAATGGTAACACTGGAAGAAATATTCATGCATTCAAAACCTACGTCCAGACATCCAGGCTCACAGACTAATAAAATAACAGTAACACATTACTGCATGTGACTTTATTCAGTAAAGTCCTGGACCCAGAAACTCAACCCGATACTACAACACTTTTATGGGGCATGATCTTGGCCGACTTAAGTGTTGCTTCTCGTAGGCTTTCCCACTCAACCATGGTAACTCTGGTAGAAATTTTTAAGCGTTCAAAACCTGAATCCAGACATCCAGGCTCGCAGACTAACCCCATAACAGTAACACATTACTGGGCATGATTTTACTCACTAAACGCCCTGTACTACAGTTTTCTTTAAGACCTGGGCCCACAAACTCACCCCATTACTATAACACTTTTATGGGCATGATCTTGGCCGGGTTAAGGGTGACTTCTCTTAGGCTTTCATACTCGACCATGGTAACCCTGGAAGAACCTTTTAAGCATTCAAAACCTACGTCCAGACATCCAGCCTCACAGACTAACCCCATAACAGTAACACATTCATGGGCATGACTTTATTCAGTAAAGGCCTGGGCCCACAAACTCACCCCATTATTACAACACTATTATGGGCTGGCTCTCGGTCGACTTAAATGTGACTCCTCGTAGGCTTTCCCACACGACCATGGTAACCCTGGAACAAATAATTGAGCGTTCAAAACCTACGTCCTGACATCCAGGCTCACAGACTAATCCCATAACAGTAACACATTACTGCATGTGACTTTATTCAGTAAAAGCCTGGGCCCAGAAACTCAACCCATTACTACAACACTTTTATGAGCATGATCTTGGCCGGGTTAAGTGTGACTTCTTGTAGGTTTTCCCACTCGACCATATCAACCCTGGAAGAAATATTCAAGTATTCAAAACCTAAATCCAGACATCCATGCTCACAGGCTAACCCCATAACAGGAACACACTACTTGGGCATGATTTTATTCGCTAAAGGCCTGGGCCCAAAGATTCAACCCATTACTATAACACTTTTATAAGCATGATCTTGGCCGGTTTAAGTGTGACTTCTCGTAGTCTTTCCCACTAAACAATGGTAACCCTGGAAGAAATATTCAAGTATTCAAAACCTACGTCCTGACATCCAGGCTCACAGACTAACCCCATAACAGTTACACATTACTGGGAATAATTTTATTCAGTAAAGGCCTGGGCCAACAGACTCACCCCATTACTATAACGGGCGTGATCTTGGCCGGGTTAAGTGTGGCTTCTCGTAGGCTTTCCCACTCGACCATGGTAACCGTAGAAGAAATATTGAAGTTTTTAAAACCTAAATCAAGACATCCAGGCTCACAGACTAACCCCATAACAGTTACACATTACTGGGTATGATTTTATTCACTAAAGGTCCTGTGTTACAGCTTTCTTTAAGGCCTCGAACCACAGACTCATCCCATTACTACAACACTTTCATGGGCATGATCTTGGCCGGGTTAAGTGTGACTCCTCGTAGGTTTTCCCACTCGACCATGATATCCCTGGAAGAAATTTTGAAGCATTCAAAACCTAAATCCAGACATCTAGGCTCACAGACTAACCCAATAACAGTAACACATTTCTGGGCATGATTTTATTCAGTAAAGGCCTGGGCCCACAGACTCACCCCATTACTATAACACTTTTATGGGCATGATCTTGGCCGGGTAAAGCGTGACTTCTCGTAGGTTTTCCCACTCGACCATGGTAACCCTGGAAGAAATATTGAAGCGTTCAAAACCTAAATCCAGAAATCCAGGCTCACAGACTAACCCCATAACAGTAACACTTTACTGGGCATGATTTTATTCAGTAAAGGCCTGGGCCCACAGACTCACCCCATTACTATAACGGGCGTGAGCTTGGCCGGGTTAAGTGTGACTTCTCGTAGGCTTTCCCACTCGACCATGGTATCCCTGGAAGAAATCTTTAAGCGTTCAAAACCTAAATCCAGACATCCAGGCTCACAGACTAACCCCATAACAGTAACACATTACTGGGTATGATTTTATTCACTAAAGCCTGGGCCCACAGACTCGCCCCATTACTATCACATTTTTAAGGGCATTATCTTGGTTGGGTTAAGTGTGACTTCTTGTAAGCTTTCTTACTCGACCATGGTAACCCTGGAAGAAACTTTTAAGAGTTCAAAACCTACATCCAGACATCCAGCCTCACAGACTAACCCTATAACATTAACAAATTACTCGGCATGACATAATTCAGTAAAGGCCTGAGCCCACAAACTCACCCCATTACTATCACATTTTTATGGGCATGATCTTGGTTGGGTTAAGCGTGACTTCTCGTAGGTTTTCCCACTCGACCATGGTAACCCTGGAATAATTTTTTAAGCGTTCAAAACCTAAATCCAGACATCCAGGCTCACAGATTAACCCCATAACAACAATACATTACTGGGCAAGATTTTATTCACTAGAAGCCCTGTATTACAGCTCTCTTTAAGGCCTGGACTCCCAGACTCACCACATTACTACAACACTTTCATAGGCATGATCTTGGCCGACTTAAGTGTGACTTCTCGTAGGCTTTCCCACTCGACCATGGTAACCCTGGAAGAAATTTTTAAGCGTTCAAAACCTAAATCCAGACATCCAGGCTCACAGACTAACCCCATAACAGTAACACATTACTGGCCATGATTTTATTCACTAAAGGCCCTGTATTACAGCTTTCTTTAAAGCCTGGACCCAAAGACTCACCCCATTACTATAACACTTTCAGGGGCATGATCTTGGCCGGGTAAAGTATGACTTTTCGTTGGTTTTCCCACTCGACCATGGTAACCCTGGAACAAATATTTGAGCGTTCAAAACCTACGTCCAGACATCCAGGATCACAGACTAATCCCATAACAGTAACACATTACTGGGCATTATTTTATTCAGTAAAGGCCTGGGCCCACAAACTCACCCCATTATTACAAAACTATTATGGGCATGATCTTGGTCGACTTAAGTGTGACTTCTCATAGGCTTTCCCACTCGACCATGGTAACCCTGGAAGAAACTTTTAAGAGGTCAAAACCAAAATCCAGACATCCAGGCTCACAGATTAACCCCATAACAGTAACGCATTACTGGGCAAGATTTTATTCACTAAAGGCCCTGTATTACAGCTCTCTGTAAGGCCTGGACTCACAGACTCACCACATTACTATAACACTTTCATAGGAATCATCTTGGCCGACTTAAGTGTGACTTCTCGTAGGCTTTCCCACTCGACCATGGTAACCCTGGTAGAAATATTGAAGTTTTTAAAACCTAAATCAAGACATCCAGGCTCACAGACTAACCCCATAACAGTTACACATTACTGGGCATGATTTTACTCAGTAAAGGCCTGGGCCCACAGACTCACCCCATTACTCTAACACTATTATGTGCATGAGCTTGGCCGTGTTAAGTGTGACTTCTTGTAGGCTTTCTTACTCGACCATGGTAACCCTGGAAGAAACTTTTAAGAGTTCAAAACCAAAATCCAGACATCCAGGCTCACAGATTAACCCCATAACAGTATCGCATTACTGGGCAAGATTTTATTCACTAAAGGCCCTGTATTACAGCTCTCTTTAAGGCCTGGACTCACAGACTCACCACATTACTATAACACTTTCATAGGCATGAGCTTGGCCGACTTAAGTGTGACTTCTCGTAGGCTTTCCCACTCGACCATGGTAACCCTGGAAGAAACTTTTAAGACTTCAAAACCTACGTCCAGACATTTAGCCTCACAGACTAACCCTATAACAGTAACAAATTACTCGGCATGACTTTATTCAGTAAAGGCCTGAGCCCACAAACTCACCCCATTACTATCACATTTTTATGGGCATGATCTTGGTCGGGTTAAGTGTGACTTCTCGTAGGCTTTCCCATTCGACCATGGTAACCCTGGAAGAAACTTTTAAGCCATCAAAACCTACGTCCAGACATCCAGGCTCACAGACTAACCCCATAACAGCTACACATTACTGCGTATGACTTTATTCAGTAAAGGTCTGGGCCCACAAACTCACTCCATTACTATAACACTTTTATAGGCATGATATTGGCCGGATTAAGTGCGACTTCTGGTAGGTTTTCCCACTCGACCATGGTAACCCTGGAATAAATTTTTAAGCGTTCAAAACCTAAATTCAGACATCCACGCTCACAGACTAACCCAATAACAGTAACACATTACTGGGCATGATTTTATTCAATAAAGGCCTGGGCCCACAGACTCATTCCATTACTATAACACTATTATGGGCATGATCTTGGCCGGGTTAAGTGTGACTTCCCGTAGGCTTTACCACTCGACCATAGTAACCCTGGAAGAAATGTTTAAGTGTTCAAAACCTAAATCCAGACATCCAGGCTCACAGACTAACCCCATAACAGTAACACATTACTGGGCATGATTTTATTCACTAAAGGCCCTGTATTACAGCTTTCTTTAAGGCCTCGACCCACAGACTCACCCCATTGCGATAACACTTTCATGGGCATGGTCTTGGCCGGGTTAAGTGTGACTTCTCATAGTTTTTCCCACTCGACCATGGTAACCCTGGAACAAATGTTTAAGCGTTCAAAACCTAAATCCAGACATCCAGGCTCACAGACTAACCCCATAACAGTAACACATCACTGGGCATGATTTTATTCAGTAAAGGCCTGGGCCTACAGACTCACTCCATTACTGTAACACTATTAGGGGCATGATCTTGGCCGGGTTAAGTCTAACTTCTCGTAGGCTGTCCCACTCGACCATATTAACCCTGGATTAAATTTTTAAGCGTTCAAAACCTAAATCCAGACATCCAGGCTCACAGACTAACCCCATAACAGTAACAAATTACTGGGCATGACTTTATTCAGTAAAGGCCAGCGCCCACAGATTCACCCCATTACTATAACAATTTCATGGGCATGATCTTGGCCGAGTTAAGTGTGTCTTCTCGTAGGTTTTCCCAATCGACCATGGTAACCCTGGAAGAAATACTGAAGTATTCAAAACCTAAATACTGACATCCAGGCTCACAGACTAACCCCATAACAGTAACACATTACTGGGCATAATTTTATTCAGTAAAGGCCCTGTATTACAATTTTCTTTAAGGCCTGGGCCCACAAACTCACCCCATTACTATAACACTTTCATAGGCATGATCTTGGTCGGGTTAAGTGTGACTTCTCGTAGGCTTTCTTACTCGACCATGGTAACCCTGGAAGAAACTTTTAAGCATTCAAAACCTACGTGCACACATCCAAGCACACAGACTAACCCCTTAACAGTAACACATTACTGGGCATGATTTTATTCAGTAAAGGCCTGGGCCCACAGACTCACTACATTACTATATCACTATTAGGGGCATTTTCTTGGCCGGGTTAAGTGTGACTTCTCGTAGGCTTTCCCACTCGACCATGGTAAGCCTGGAAGAAATTCTGAAGCATTGAAAACCTAAATCCAGACATCTAGGCTCACAGACTGACCCCATAACAGTAACACATTACTGGGCATTATTAAGTAAAGTCCTGGGACCAGAAACTCAACCCATTACTATAACACTTTCATGGGCATGATCTTGGCCGGGTTAAGTGTGACTCCTCGTAGGTTTTCCCACTCGACCATGGTAAGCCTGGAAGAAATATTGAAGCATTCAAAACCTAAATCCAGACATCCAGGCTCACAGACTAACCCCATAACAGCAACACATTACTGGGCATGATTTTATTCAGTAAAGGCCTGGGCACACAGACTCACCCCCTCACTATAACGGGCGTGATCTTGGCCGGGTTAAGTGTGACTTCTCATAGGCTTTCCCACTTGACCATGGTAACCCTGGAAGAAATTTTTAAGCGTTCAAAACCTAAATCCAGACATCCAGGCTCACAGACTAACCCCATAACAGTAACACATTACTGGGCATTATTTTATTCACTAAAGGCCCTGTATTACAGCTTTCTTTAAAGCCTGGACCCATAGACTCACCCCATAACTATAACACTTTCAGGGGCATGATCTTGGCCGGGTTAAGTGTGACTTCTCGTTGGTTTTCCCACTCGACCATGGTAACCCTGGAACAAATATTTGAGCATTCAAAACCTACGTCCAGACATCCAGGATCACAGACTAATCCCATTACAGTAACACATTACTGCATGAAACTTTATTCAGTAAAAGCCTGGGCCCAGAAATTCAACCCATTATTACAACACTTTTATGGGGCATGATCTTGGCCGACTTAAGTGTGACTTCTCGTATGCTTTCCCACTCGACCATGGTAACCCTGGAAGAAATATTGAAGCATTCAAAACCTAAATCCAGACATCCAGGCTCACAGACTAACCCCATAACAGTAACACATTACTGGGCATGATTTTATTCAGTAAAGGCCCTGTATTACAGTTTTCTTTAAGACTTGGGCCCACAAGCTCATTCAATTACTATAACACTAATAGGGGCATGATCTTGGCCGGGTTAAGTGTGACTTCTCATAGGCTTTCCCACTCAACCATATTAACCCTGGAAGAAATTTTTAAGCGTTCAAAACCTAAATCCAGACATCCAGGCTCACAGACAAACCCCAGAACAGCAACACATTACTGGGCATGATTTCATTCAGTAAAGGCCTGGGCCCACAGATTCTACCCATTACTATTAAACTTTTATGGGCATGATCTTGACAGGGTTAAGAGTGACTTCTCGTAGGCTTTCTTACTCGACCATGGTAACCCTGTAACAAATGTTTGAGCGTTCAAAACCTACATCCAAACATCCAGGCGCTTCATCCAGTCGATATTGGCCGGTTTAAGTGCGACTTCTCGGACGCTTATCCACTCGACCATGGTAACCCTGGAACAAATATTTGAGCATTCAAAACCTACGTCCAGACATCCAGGCTCACAGACTAATCCCATAACAGTAACACATTACTGGGCATGATTTTATTCAGTAAATGCCCTGTATTACAGTTTTTTTTAAGGCCTGGGCCCACAAACTCACCCCATTACTATAACACTTTTATGGGCATGATCTTGGCCGGGTTAAGTGTGACTTCTCGTAGGCTTTCTTACTCGACCATGGTAACCCTGGAACAAATGTTTGAGCGATCAAAACCTACATCCAGACATCCAGGCGCTTCATACAGGCGCTACATCCAGACGATATTGGCCGGTTTAAGTGCAACTCTTTGGATGCTAATCCACTCGACCATGGTAACCCTGGAACAAATATTTGAGCATTCAAAACCTACGTCCAGATATCCAGGCTCTAGACTAACCCCATAACAGCAAGACATTACTGGGCATGATTTTATTCACTAAAGGCCCTGTATTACAGTTTTCTTCAAGGCCTGGGCCCACAAACTCACCCCAGTACTATAACACTTTCAAGGGCATGATCTTGGCCGGTTTAAGTGTGACTTCTCGTAGTCTTTCCCACTCAACAATGGCAACCCTGGAAGAAATATTCAAGCATTCAAAACCTACGTCCAGACATACAGGCTCACAGACTAACCCCATAACAGTAACACATTACTGGGCATGATTTTATTCAGTTAAGGCCCTGTATTACAGTTTTCCTTAAGGCTTGGGCCCACAAACTCACTCCATTACTATAACACTAATAGGGGCATGATCTTGGCCGGGTTAAGTGTGACTTCTCGTAGGCTTTCCCACTCGACCATGGTTACCCTGGAAGAAATTTTTAAACGTTCAAAACCTAAATCCAGACATCCAGGCTCACAGACTAACCCCATAACAGGAACACATTACTGGCCATGATTTTATTCACTAAAGGCCTGGGCCCACAGATTCCACCCATTGCTATAACACTTTTATAAGCATGATCTTGGCCGGGTTAAGTGTGACTTCTCGTAGGCTTTCCCACTCGACCATGGTAACCCTGGAAGAAATATTGAAGCTTTCAAAACCTAAATCCAGACATCCAGGCTCACAGACTAACCCCATAACAGCAACACTTTACTGGGCATGATTTTATTCAGTAAAGGCCTGGGCCCACAAATTTACTCCATTACTATAACACTATTAAGGGCATGATCTTGGCTGGGTTAAGTGTGACTTCTCGTAGGCTTTCCCACTCCACCCTATTAACCCTGGAAGAAATTTTTAAGCGTTCAAAACCTACGTCCAGACATGCAGGCTCACAGACTAACCCCATAACAGTAACACATTACTGGGCATGTTTTTATTCAATAAACGCCCTGTATTACAGTTTTCTTTAAGGCCTGGGCCCACAAACTCACACCATTACTATAAAATTTTTATGGGCATGATCTTCGCAGGGTTAAGCGTGACTTCTCGTAGGCTTTCCCACTCGACCATGGTAACCCTGGAAGAAATTTTTAAGCATTCAAAACCTAAGTCCAGACATCCAGGCGATATTGGCCGGTTTAAGTGCGACTTCTCGGACGCTAATCCACTTGACCATGGTAACCCTGGAAAAAAACTATTGAAGCATTCAAAACCTAAATCCAGACATCCAGACTCTCAGACTAACCCCATAACAGTAACACATTACTGGGCAAAATTTTATTCAGTAAAGGCCTGGGCTCACAGATTCAACCCATTACTATAAAACTTTTATAAGCATGATCTCGGCCGGGTTAAGTGTGACTTCTCTTAGGCTTTCTTACTCGACCATAGTAACCCTGGAAGAAACTTTTAAGCGTTCAAAACCTACATCCAGACATCCAGGCTCACAGACTAACCCCAAAACAGTAACACATTACTGGGCATGATTTTATTCAGTAAAGGCCTGGGCCCACAGACTCACCCCATTACTATAACAGTATTATGGGCATGATCTTGGCTGGGTTAAGTGTGACTTCTCATAGGCTTTCCCACTCGACCATAGTAACCCTTGAAGAAACTTTCAAGCATTCAAAACCTACGCCCAGACATCCAAGCACACAGACTAACCCCAAAACAGTAACACATTACTGGGCAAGATTTTATTCAGTAAAGGCCTGGGCCCACAGACTCACCCCATTACTATAACATTATTATGGGTATGATCTCAGCCGGGTTAAGTGTGACTTCTCATAGGCTTTCCCACTCGACCATGGTAACCCTTGAAGAAATTTTTAAAATTTCAAAAACTAAGTCCAGATATCCAGGCTCAGGACTAACCCCATAACAGCAAGACATTACTGGGAATGATTTTATTCACTAAAGGCCCTTTATTACAGCTTTCCTTAAATCCTGGGCCCACAAACTCACCCCATTATTACAACATTATTATGGGCATGATCTTGGTCGACTTAAGTGTGACTTCTCTTAGGCTTTCTTACTCGACCATGGTAACCCTGGAAGAAACTTTTAAGCGTTCAAAACCTACATCCAGACATCCAGGCTCAAGGACTAACCCCAAAACAGTAACACATTACTGGGCATGATTTTATTCAGTAAAGGCCTGGGCCCACAGACTCACCCCATTACTATAACACTATTATGGGCATGATCTCGGCCGGGTTAAGTGTGACTTCTCATAGGCTTTCCCACTCGACCATGGTAACCCTTGAAGAAATTTTTAAAATTTCAAAAACTAAGTCCAGATATCCAGGCTCAGGACTAACCCCATAACAGCAAGACATTACTGGGAATGATTTTATTTACTAAAGGCCCTTTATTACAGCTTTCCTTAAAGCCTGGGCCCACAAACTCACCCCATTATTACAACATTATTATGGCCGTGATCTTGGTCGACTTAAGTGTGACTTCTCTTAGGCTTTCTTACTCGACCATGGTAACCCTGGAAGAAACTTTTAAGCGTTCAAAACCTACATCCAGACATCCAGGCTCACAGACTAACCCCAAAACAGTAACACATTACTGGGCATGATTTTATTCAGTAAAGGCCTGGGCCCACAGACTCACCCCATTACTATAACAGTATTATGGGCATGATCTCGGCCGGGTTAAGTGTGACTTCTCATAGGCTTTCCCACTCGACCATGGTAACCCTTGAAGAAACTTTTAAGCATTCAAAACCTACGCCCAGACATCCAAGCACACAGACTAACCCCAAAACAGTAACACATTACTGGGCATGATTTTATTCAGTAAAGGCCTGGGCCCACAAACTCACCCCATTACTATAAAACTTTAAAGGTCATGATCTTGAAAGGGTTAAGAGTGACTTCTCATAGGCTTTCCCACTCGACCATGGTAACGCTTGAAGAAATTTTTAAAATTTCAAAAACTAAGTCCAGATGTCCAGGCTCAGGACTAACCCCATAACAGCAAGACATTACTGGGCATGATTTTATTCACTAAAGGCCCTGTATTACAGTTTTCTTCAAGGCCTAGGCCCACAAACTCACCCCAGTACTATAACACTTTCAAGGGCATGATCTTTGTCGGGTTTATTTTATTCAGTAAAGGCCTGAGCCCACAGACTCACCCCATTTCTATAACAATATTATGGGCATGATCTTGGCCGGTTTAAGTGTGACTTCTCGTAGTCTTTCCCACTCAACAATGGCAACCCTGGAAGAAATATTCAAGCATTCAAAACCTACGTCCAGACATACAGTCTCACAGACTAACCCCATAACAGTAACACATTACTGGGCATGATTTTATTCAGTAAAGGCCCTGTATTACAGTTTTCTTTAAGGCTTGGGCCCACAAACTCACTCCATTACTATAACACTAATAGGGGCATGATCTTGGCTGGGTTAAGTGTGACTTCTCGTAGGCTTTTCCAATCGACCATATTAACCCTTGAAGAAATTTTTAAGCGTTCAAAACCTAAATCCAGACATCCAGGCTCACAGACAAACCCCATAACAGCAACACATTACTGGGCATGATTTTTTTCAGTAAAGGCCTGGGCCCACAGATTCAACCCAGTACTATTAAACTTTTATGGGCAAATTTTTAAGGGTTCAAAACCTCAGTCCAGACATCCAGGCGCTTCATCCAGGCGACATTGGCCGGTTTAAGTGCGACTTTTCGGAAGCTAATCCACTCGACCATGGTAACCCTGGAACAAATATTTGAGCGTTCAAAACCTACGTCCAAGTATCCATGCTCAAGACAAACCCCATAACAGCAAGACATTACTGGGAATGATTTTATTCACTAAAGGCCCTGTATTACATTTTTCTTTAAGGCTTGGGCCCACAAACTCACTCCATTACTATAACACTATTAGGGGCATGATCTTGGCCGGGTTTAGTGTGACTTCTTGTAGGTTTTCCCACTCGACCATACTAACCCTGGAAGAAATTTTTAAGCATTCAAAACCTAAATCCAGACATCCAGGCTCACAGACTAACCCCATAACAGGAACACATTACTGGCCATGATTTTATTCACTAAAGGCCTGGGCCCACAAATTCACTCCATTACTATAACACTATTAAGTGCATGATCTTGGCCGGGTTAAGTGTGACTTCTCGTAGGCTTTCTTACTCAACCATGGTAACCCTGGAACAAATGTTTGAGCGTTCAAAACCTACATCCAGACATCCAGGCGCTTCATCCAGTCGATATTGGCCGGTTTAAGTGTGACCTCTCGGACGCTTATCCACTCGACCATGGTAACCCTGGAACAAATTTTTGAGCATTCAAAACCTACGTCCAGACATCCAGGCTCACAGACTAATCCCATAACAGTAACACATTACTGGGCATGATTTTATTCAGTAAAGGCCTGGACCCACAAACTCACCCCAATACTACAACATTATTATGGGAATGATCTTGGCCGACTTACGTGTGACTTCTCGTAGGCTTTCCCACTCGACCATGGTTACCCTGGAAGAAATTTTTAAACGTTCAAAATCTAAATCCAGACATCCAGGCTCACAGACTAACCCCATAACAGTAACACATTACTGGGCATGATTTTATTCAGAAAAGGCCCTGTATTACAGGTTTCTTTAAGGCCTGGGCCCACAAACTCACCCCATTACTATAAACCTTTAAAGGGCATGATCTTGACAGGGTTAAGAGTGACTTCTCATAGGCTTTCCCACTCGACCATGGTAACCCTGGAAGAAATTTTTAAGCGTTCAAATCCTAAGTCCAGACATCCAGGGGCTTCATCCAGGCGCTTCATCCAGGCGATATTGGCCGGTTTAAGTGCAACTTTTTGGATGCTAATCCACTCGACCATGGTAACCCTGGAACAAATATTTGAGCATTCAAAACCTACGTCCCGATATCCAGGCTCTAGACTAACCCCATAACAGCAAGACAATACTGGGCATGATTTTATTCACTAAAGGCCCTGTATTACAGTTTTCTTCAAGGCCTGGGCCCACAAACTCACCCCAGTACTATAACACTTTCAAGGGCATGATCTTTGTCGGGTTTATTTTATTCAGTAAAGGCCTGAGCCCACAGACTCACCCCATTACTATAACACTATTATGGGCATGATCTTGGTCGACTTAAGTGTGACTTCTCTTAGGCTTTCTTACTCGACCATGGTAACCCTGGAAGAAACTTTTAAGCATTCAAAACCTACGCCCAGACATCCAAGCACACAGACTAACCCCTTAACAGTAACACATTACTGGGCATGATTTTATTCAGTAAAGGCCTGGGCCCACAGACTCACTCCATTACTATATCACTGTTAGAGGCATGATCTTGGCCGGGTTAAGTGTGACTTCTCTTAGGCTTTCCCACTCGACCATGGTAACCCTAGAAGAAGTTTTTAAGCATTCAAAACCTAAGTCCAGACATCCAGGGGCTTCACCCAGGCGATATTGGCTGGATTAAGTGCGACTTCTCGGATGCTAATCCACTCGACCATGGTAACCCTGGAACAAATATTTGAGCATTCAAAACCTACGTCCAGACATCCAGGCTCACAGACTAAACCCATAACAGTAACACATTACTGGGCATGATTTTATTCAGTAAAGGCCCTGTATTACAGTTTTCTTCAAGTCCTGGGACCACAAACTCACCCCAATACTACAACATTATTATGGGCATGATCTTGGCCGACTTAAGTGTGACTTCTCGTAGGCTTTCTTACTCGACCATGGTAACCCTGGAACAAATGTTTGAGCGTTCAAAACCTACATCCAGACATCTAGGCGCTTCATCCCGTCGATATTGGCCGGTTTAAGTGCGACTTCTCGGACGCTTATCCACTCGACCATGGTAACCCTGGAACAAATTTTTGAGCATTCAAAACCTACGTCCAGACATCCAGGCTCACAGACTAATCCCATAACAGTATCACATTACTGGGCATGATTTTATTCAGTAAAGGCCTGGGCCCACAAACTCACCCCATTATTACAACATTATTATGGCCGTGATCTTGGTCGACTTAAGTGTGACTTCTCTTAGGCTTTCTTACTCGACCATGGTAACCCTGGAAGAAACTTTTAAGCGTTCAAAACCTACATCCAGACATCCAGGCTCACGGACTAACCCCAAAACAGTAACACATTACTGGGCATGATTTTATTCAGTAAAGGCCTGGGCCCACAGACTCACCCCATTACTATAACACTATTATGAGCATGATCTCGGCCGGGTTAAGTGTGACTTCTCATAGGCTTTCCCACTCGACCATGGTAACCCTTGAAGAAATTTTTAAAATTTCAAAAACTAAGTCCAGATATCCAGGCTCAGGACTAACCCCAAAACAGTAACACATTACTGGGCATGATTTTATTCAGTAAAGGCCTGGGCCCACAGACTCACCCCATTACTATAACACTATTATGAGCATGATCTCGGCCGGGTTAAGTGTGACTTCTCATAGGCTTTCCCACTCGACCATGGTAACCCTTGAAGAAATTTTTAAAATTTCAAAAACTAAGTCCAGATATCCAGGCTCAGGACTAACCCCATAACAGCAAGACATTACTGGGAATGATTTTATTCACTAAAGGCCCTTTATTACAGCTTTCCTTAAATCCTGGGCCCACAAACTCACCCCATTATTACAACATTATTATGGGCATGATCTTGGTCGACTTAAGTGTGACTTCTCTTAGGCTTTCTTACTCGACCATGGTAACCCTGGAAGAAACTTTTAAGCGTTCAAAACCTACATCCAGACATCCAGGCTCACGGACTAACCCCAAAACAGTAACACATTACTGGGCATGATTTTATTCAGTAAAGGCCTGGGCCCACAGACTCACCCCATTACTATAACACTATTATGGGCATGATCTCGGCCGGGTTAAGTGTGACTTCTCATAGGCTTTCCCACTCGACCATGGTAACCCTTGAAGAAATTTTTAAAATTTCAAAACTAAGTCCAGATATCCAGGCTCAGGACTAACCCCATAACAGCAAGACATTACTGGGAATGATTTTATTTACTAAAGGCCCTTTATTACAGCTTTCCTTAAAGCCTGGGCCCACAAACTCACCCCATTATTACAACATTATTATGGCCGTGATCTTGGTCGACTTAAGTGTGACTTCTCTTAGGCTTTCTTACTCGACCATGGTAACCCTGGAAGAAACTTTTAAGCGTTCAAAACCTACATCCAGACATCCAGGCTCACGGACTAACCCCAAAACAGTAACACATTACTGGGCATGATTTTATTCAGTAAAGGCCTGGGCCCACAGACTCACCCCATTTCTATAACACTATTATGAGCATGATCTCGGCCGGGTTAAGTGTGACTTCTCATAGGCTTTCCCACTCGACCATGGTAACCCTTGAAGAAATTTTTAAAATTTCAAAAACTAAGTCCAGATATCCAGGCTCAGGACTAACCCCATAACAGCAAGACATTACTGGGAATGATTTTATTTACTAAAGGCCCTTTATTACAGCTTTCCTTAAAGCCTGGGCCCACAAACTCACCCCATTATTACAACATTATTATGGCCGTGATCTTGGTCGACTTAAGTGTGACTTCTCTTAGGCTTTCTTACTCGACCATGGTAACCCTGGAACAAATTTTTGAGCATTCAAAACCTACGTCCAGACATACAGGCTCACAGACTAACCCCATAACAGTAACACATTACTTGGCATGATTTTATTCAGTAAAGGCCTGGACGCACAAACTCACCCCAATACTACAACATTATTATGAGCATGATCTTGGCCGACTTAAGTGTGAGTTCTCGTAGGCTTTCCCACTCGACCATGGTTACCCTGGAAGAAATTTTTAAACGTTCAAAATCTAAATCCAGACATCCAGGGGCTTCATCCAAGCGCTTCATCCAGGCGATATTGGCCGGTTTAAGTGCAACTTTTTGGATGCTAATCCAATCGACCATGGTAACCCTGGAACAAATATTTGAGCATTCAAAACCTACGTCCAGACATACAGGCTCACAGACTAACCCCATAACAGTAACACATTACTGGGCATGATTTTATTCAGTAAAGGCCCTGTATTACAGTTTTCTTTAAGGCTTGTGCCCATAAACTCACTCCATTACTTTAACACTAACAGGGGCATGATCTTGGCCGGGTTAAGTGTGACTTCTCGTAGTCTTTCCCACTCAACAATGGCAACCCTGGAAGAAATATTCAAGCATTCAAAACCTACATCCAGACATACAGGCTCACAGACAAACCCCATAACAGTAACACATTACTGGGCATGATTTTATTCAGTAAAGGCCCTGTATTACAGTTTTCTTTAAGGCTTCGGCCCACAAACTCACTCCATTACTATAAAACAATAAAGGGCATGATCTTGACAGGGTTAAGAGTGACTTCTCATAGGCTTTCCCACTCGACCATGGTAACCCTGGAAGAAATTTTTAAGCGTTCAAATCCTAAACCCAGACATCCAGGGGCTTCATCCAGGCTCTTCATCCAGGCGATATTGGCCGGTTTAATTGCAACTTTTTGGATGCTAATCCACTCGACCATGGTAACCCTGGAACAAATATTTGAGCATTCAAAACCTACGTCCAGATATCCAGGCTCTAGACTAACCCCATAACAGCAAGACATTACTGGGCATGATTTTATTCACTAAAGGCCCTGTATTACAGTTTTCTTCAAGGCCTGGGCCCACAAACTCACCCCAGTAGTATAACACTTTCAAGGGCATGATCTTTGTCGGGTTTATTTTATTCAGTAAAGGCCTGAGCCCACAGACTCACCCCATTACTATAACACTATTATGGGCTTGATCTTGGCCGGGTTAAGTGTGACTTCTCGTAGTCTTTCCCACTCAACAATGGCAACCCTGGAAGAAATATTCAAGCATTCAAAACCTACGTCCAGACATCCAGGCTCACACACTAACCCCAGAACAATAACACATTACTGGGCATGATTTTATTCAGTAAAATCCCTGTATTACAGTTTTCTTTAAGGCATGAGCCCACAAACTCACCCCATTACTATAATATTTTCATGGGCATGATCTTGGCCGGGTTAAGCGTGACTTCTTTTAGGTTTTCCCACTCGACCAAGGTAACCCTGGAAGAAATATTGAAGCATTCAAAACCTAACCCCATAACAGTAACACTTTACTGGGCATGATTTTATTCAGTAAAGGCCTGGGCCCACAGACTCACCCCATTACTATAACACTATAATGGGCATGATCTTGGTCGACTTAAGTGTGACTTCTCGTAGGCTTTCTTACTCGACCATGGTAACCCTGGAAGAAACTTTTAAGCATTCAAAACCTACGTCCAGATATCCAAGCACACAGACTAACCCCTTAACAGTAACACAAAACTGGGCATGATTTTATTCAGTAAAGGCCTGGGCCCACAGACTCACTCCATTACTATATCACTATTAGGGGCATGATCTTGGCCGGGTTAAGTGTGACTTCTCGTAGGCTTTCCCACTCGACCATGGTCACCCTAGAAGAAGTTTTTAAGCATTCAAAACCTAAGTCCAGACATCCAGGAGATATTGGCCGGTTTAAGTAAGACTTCTCGGACGCTAATCCACTCGACCTTGGTAACCCTGGACAAATATTTGAATGTTCAAAACCTAGGTCCAGATATCCAGGCTCACAGACTAACCCCAGAACAATAACACATTACTGGGCATGATTTCATTCAGTAAAGCCCCTGTATTATAGTTTTCATGAAGGCATGGGCCCACAAACTCACCCCATTACTATGACACTTTCTTGGGCATGATCTTGGCCGGGTTAAGTGTGACTTCTCGTAGGATTTCCCACTCGACCATGGTAACCCTGGAAGAAATATTGAAGCATTCAAAACCTAAATCCAGACATCCAGGCTCACAGACTAACCCAATAACAGTTACACATTACTGGGCATGATTTTATTCACTAAAGGCCTGGGCCCAAAGATTCAACCCATTACTATAAAACTTTTATAAGCATGATCTTGGCCGGCTTAAGTGTGATTTCTCGTAGTCTTTCCCACTCAACAATGGTAACCCTGGAAGAAATATTCAAGTATTCAAAACCTATGTCCAGACATCCAGGCTCACAGACTAACCCCATAACAGTAACACATTACTGGGCATGATTTTATTCAGTAAAGGCCCTGTATTACAGTTCTTTAAGACCTGGGCCCACAAACTCACCCCATTACTATAAAACTTTAAAGGGCTTGATCTTGACAGGGTTAAGAGTGACTTCTCATAGGCTTTCCCACTCGACCATGGTAACCCTGGAAGAAATTTTTATGCGTTCAAAACCTAAGTCCAGACATCCAGGCGATATTGGCCGGTTTAAGTGCAACTTTTTGGATGCTAATCCACTCGACCATGGTAACCCTGTAACAAATATTTGAGCATTCAAAACCTACGTCCAGATATCCAGGCTCTAGACTAACCCCATAACAGCAAGACATTACTGGGCATGATTTTATTCACTAAAGGCCCTGTATTACAGTTTTCTTCAAGGCCTGGGCCCACAAACTCACCCCAGTACTATAACACTTTCAAGGGCATGATCTTTGTCGGGTTTATTTTATTCAGTAAAGGCCTGGACCCACAAACTCACCCCAATACTACAACAATATTATGGGCATGATCTTGGCCGACTTAAGTGTGACTTCTCGTAGGCTTTCCCACTCGACCATGGTTACCCTGGAAGAAATTTTTTAAACGTTCAAAATCTAAATCCAGACATCCAGGCTCACAGACTAACCCCATAACAGTAAAACATTACTGGGCATGATTTTCTTCAGTAAAGGCCATGTACTACAGTTTTCTTTAAGGCCTGGGCCCACAAACTCACCCCATTACAATAAAACTTTAAAGGGCATGATCTTGACAGGGTTAAGAGTGACTTCTCATAGGCTTTCCCACTCGATCATGGTAACCCTGAAAGAAATTTTTAACATTTCAAAAACTAAGTCCAGATATCCAGGCTCAAGACTAACCCCATGAGAGCAATTCAATACTGGGCATGATTTTGTTCACTTAATGCCCTGTATTACAGTTTTCTTTAAGGCCTGGGCCCACAAACTCAACCCATTACTATAACACTTTTATGGGCATGATCTTGGCCGGGTTAAGTGTGACTTCTCGTAGGCTTTCTTTCTTGACCATGGTAACCCTGGAACAAATGTTTGAGCGTTCAAAACCTACATCCAGACATCCAGGCGCTTCATCCATTCGATATTGGCCGGTTTAAGTGCGACTTCTCGGACGCTTATCCACTCGACCATGGTAACCCTGGAACAAATTTTTGAGCATTCAAAACCTACGTCCAGACATCCAGGCTCACAGACTAACCCCCTAACAGTAACACATTACTGGGTATGATTTTATTCAGTAAAGGCCTGGGCCCAAAGTTTCAACCCATTACTATAACACTTTCATGCGCATGATCTTGGCCGGTTTAAGTGTGACTTCTCGTTGTCTTTCCCACTCAACAATGGTAACCCTGGAAGAAATATTCAAGTATTCAAAACCTATGTCCAGACATCCAGGCTCACAGACTAACCCCATAACAGTAACACATTACTGGGCATGATTTTATTCAGTAAAGGCCATGTATTACAGTTTTCCTTAAGGCTTGGGCCCACAAACTCACTCCATTACTATAACACTAATAGGGGCATGATCTTGGCCAGGTTAAGTGTGACTTCTCGTAGGCTTTCCCACTCGACCATATTAACCCTGGAAGAAATTTTTAAGCGTTCAAAACCTAAATCCAGACATCCAGGCTCACAGACAAACCCCATGACAGCAACACATTACTGGGCATGATTTTATTCAGTAAAGGCCTGGGCCCACAGATTCAACCCATTACTATTAAACTTTTATGGGCATGATCTTGACAGGGTTAAGATTGACTCCTCGTAGGCTTTCCCACTCGACCATGGTAACCCTGGAAGAAACTTTTAAGCGTTCAAAACCTAAGTCCAGACATCCAGGCGATATTGTCCGGTTTAAGTGCGACTTCTCGGACGCTTATCCACTCGACAATAGTAACCCTGGAACAATTTTTTGAGCATTCAAAACCTACGTCCAGACATCCAGGCTCACAGACTAATCCCATAACAGTAACACATTACTGGGCATGATTTGATTCAGTAAAGGCCTGGACCCACAAACTCACCCCAATATTACAAGATTATTATAGGCATGATCTTGGCCGACTTAAGTGTGACTTCTCGTAGGCTTTCCCACTCGACCATGGTTACCCTGGAAGAAATTTTTAAACGTTCAAAATCTAAATCCAGACATCCAGGCTCACAGACTAACCCCATAACAGTAACACATAACCGGGCATGATTTTATTCAGTAAAGGCCCTGTATTACAGTTTTCTTTAAGGCCTGGGCCCACAAACTCACCCCATTACTATAAAACTTTAAAGGGCATGATCTTGACAGGGTTAAGAGTGACTTCTCATAGGCTTTCCCACTCCACCATGGTAACCCTGGAATAAATTTTTAAGCGTTTAAAACCTAAGTCCAGACATCCAGGGGCTTCATCAAGGCGCTTCATCCAGGCGATATTGGCTGGTTTAAGTGCAACTTTTTGGATGCTAATCCACTCGACCATGATAACCCTGGAACAAATATTTGAGCATTCAAAACCTACGTCCAGATATCCAGGCTCTAGACTAACCCCATAACAGCAAGACATTACTGGGCATGATTTTATTCACTAAAGGCCCTGTATTACAGTTTTCTTCAAGGCCTAGGCCCACAAACTCACCCCAGTACTATAACACTTTCAAGGGCATGATCTTTGTCGGGTTGATTTTATTCAGTAAAGGCCTGAGCCCACAGACTCACCCCATTTCTATAACAATATTATGGGCATGATCTTGGCCGGTTTAAGTGTGACTTCTCGTAGTCTTTCCCACTCAACAATGGCAACCCTGGAAGAAATATTCAAGCATTCAAAACCTACGTCCAGACATACAGTCTCACAGACTAACCCCATAACAGTAACACATTACTGGGCATGATTTTATTCAGTAAAGGCCCTGTATTACAGTTTTCTTTAAGGCTTGGGCCCACAAACTCACTCCATTACTATAACACTAATAGGGGCATGATCTTGGCCGGGTTAAGTGTGACTTCTCGTAGGCTTTCCCACTCGACCATATTAACCCTGGAAGAAATTTTTAAGCGTTCAAAACCTAAATCCAGACATCCAGGCTCACAGACAAACCTCATAACAGCAACACATTACTGGGCATGATTTTTTTCAGTAAAGGCCTGGGCCCACAGATTCAACCCAGTACTATTAAACTTTTATGGGCAAATTTTTAGGGGTTCAAAACCTCAGTCCAGACATCCAGGCGCTTCATCCAGGCGACATTGGCTGGTTTAAGTGCGACTTTTCGGAAGCTAATCCACTCGACCATGGTAACCCTGGAACAAATATTTGAGCGTTCAAAACCTACGTCCAGGTATCCATGCTCAAGACAAACCCCATAACAGCAAGACATTACTGGGAATGATTTTATTCACTAAAGGCCCTGTATTACATTTTTCTTTAAGGCTTGGGCCCACAAACTCACTCCATTACTATAACACTATTAGGGGCATGATCTTGGCCGGGTTTAGTGTGACTTCTTGTAGGTTTTCCCACTCGACCATATTAACCCTGGAAGAAATTTTTAAGCATTCAAAACCTAAATCCAGACATCCAGGCTCACAGACTAACCCCATAACAGGAACACATTACTGGCCATGATTTTATTCACTAAAGGCCTGGGCCCACAAATTCACTCCATTACTATAACACTATTAAGTGCATGATCTTGGCCGGGTTAAGTGTGACTTCTCGTAGGCTTTCTTACTCGACCATGGTAACCCTGGAACAAATGTTTGAGCGTTCAAAACTTACATCCAGACATCCAGGCGCTTCATCCAGTCGATATTGGCCGGTTTAAGTGCGACCTCTCGGAAGCTTATCCACTCGACCATGGTAACCCTGGAACAAATTTTTGAGCATTCAAAACCTACGTCCAGACATCCAGGCTCACAGACTAATCCCATAACAGTAACACATTACTGGGCATGATTTTATTCAGTAAAGGCCCTGTATTACAGTTTTCTTCAAGTCCTGGGACCACAAACTCAGCCCAATACTACAACATTATTATGGGCATGATCTTGGCCGACTTAAGTGTGACTTCTCGTAGGCTTTCTTACTCGACCATGGTAACCCTGGAACAAATGTTTGAGCGTTCAAAACCTACATCCAGACATCTAGGCGCTTCATCCCGTCGATATTGGCCGGTTTAAGTGCGACTTCTCGGACGCTTATCCACTCGACCATGGTAACCCTGGAACAAATTTTTGAGCATTCAAAACCTACGTCCAGACATCCAGGCTCACAGACTAATCCCATAACAGTATCACATTACTGGGCATGATTTTATTCAGTAAAGGCCTGGACCCACAAACTCACCCCAATACTACAACATTATTGTGGGCATGAACTTGGCAGACTTAAGTGTGACTTCTCGTAGGCTTTCCCACTCGACCATGGTTACCCTGGAAGAAATTTTTAAATGTTCAAAATCTAAATCCAGACATCCAGGCTCACAGACTAACCCCATAACAGTAACACATTACTGGGAATGATTTTATTCACTAAAGGCCCTGTACTACAGTTTTCTTTAAGGCCTGGACCCACAGACTCACCCCATTACTAAAACACTATTATGGGCATGATTTTGGCCGGTGTTGAGTGTTACTTCTCGTAGGCTTTCCCAATCAACCACGGTAACCCTGGAAGAAATTTTTAACATTTCAAAAACTAAGTCCAGATATCCAGGCGCAAGACTAACCCCATAAGAGCAATTCAATACTGGGCATGATTTTGTTCACTAAAGGCCTTGTATTACAGTTTTCTTTAAGGCCTGGGCCTACAAACTCACCCCATTACTATAACACTTTTATGGGCATGATCTTGGCCGGGTTAAGTGTGACTTCTCGTAGGCTTTCTTACTCGACCATGGAAACCCTGGAACAAATGTTTGAGCGTTCAAAACCTACATCCAGACATCCAGGCGCTTCATCCAGTCGATATTGGCCGGTTTAAGTGTGACTTCTCGGACGCTTATCCACTCGACCATGGTAACCCTGGAACAAATTTTTGAGCATTCAAAACCTACGTCCAGACATCCAGGCTCACAGACTAATCCCATAACAATAACACATTACTGGGCATGATTTGATTCAGTAAAGACCTGGACCCACAAACTCACCCCAATACTACAACATCATTATGGGCATGATCTTGGCCGACTTAAGTGTGACTTCTCGTAGGCTTTCACACTCGACCATGGTTACCCTGGAAGAAATTTTTAAACGTTCAAAATCTAAATCCAGACATCCAGGGGCTTCATCCAGGCGCTTCATCCAGGCGATATTGGCCGGTTTAAGTGCAACTTTTTGGATGCTAATCCACTCGACCATGGTAACCCGGGAACAAATATTTGAGCATTCAAAACCTACGTCCAGACATACAGGCTCACAGACTAACCCCATAACAGTAACACATTACTGGGCATGATTTTATTGAGTAAAGGCCCTGTATTACAGTTTTCTTTAAGGCTTGGGCCCACAAACTCACTTCATTACTATAAAACATTAAAGGGCATGATCTTGACAGGGTTAAGAGTGACTTCTCATAGGCTTTCCCACTCGACCATGGTAACCCTGGAAGAAATTTTTAAGCGTTCAAATCCTAAATCCAGACATCCAGGGGCTTCATCCAGGCTCTTCATCCAGGCGATATTGGCCGGTTTAAGCGCAACTTTTTGGATGCTAATCCACTCGACCATGGTAACCCTGGAACAAATATTGGAGCATTCAAAACCTACGTCCAGATATCCAGGCTCTAGACTAACCCCATAACAGCAAGACATTACTGGGCATGATTTTATTCACTAAAGGCCCTGTATTACAGTTTTCTTCAAGGCCTGGGTCCACAAACTCACCCCAGTACTATAAAACTTTCAAGGGCATTATCTTTGTCGGGTTTATTTTATTCAGTAAAGGCCTGAGCCCACAAACTCACCCCATTACTATAACACTATTATGGGCATGATCTTGGCCGGTTTAAGTGTGACTTCTCGTAGTCTTTCCCACTCAACAATGGTAACCCTGGAAAAAATATTCAAGCATTCAAAACCTACGTCCAGACATACAGGCTCGCAGACTAACCCCATAACAGTAACACATTACTGGGCATGATTTTATTCAGTAAAGGCCCTGTATTACAGTTTTCTTTAAGGCTTGGGCCCACAAACTCACTTCATTACTATAACACTAATAGGGGCATGATCTTGGCCGGGTTAAGTGTGACTTCTCGTAGGCTTTCCCACTCGACCATATTAACCCTGGAAGAAATTTTTAAGCGTTCAAAACCTAAATCCAGACATCCAGGCTCACAGACAAACCCCATAACAGCAACACATTACTGGGCATGATTTTATTCAGTAAAGGCCTGGGCCCACAGATTCAACCCAGTACTATTAAACTTTTATGGGCAAATTTTTAAGGGTTCAAAAGCTCAGTCCAGACATCCAGGCGCTTCATCCAGGCGACATTGGCCGGTTTAAGTGCGACTTTTCGGAAGCTAATCCACTCGACCATGGTAACCCTGGAACAAATATTTGAGCGTTCAAAACCTACGTCCAGATATCCAGACTCAAGACTAACCCCATAACAGCAAGACATTACTGGGAATGATTTTATTCACTAAAGGCCCTGTATTACAGTTTTCTTTAAGACTTGGGCCCACAAACTCACTCCATTACTATAATACTATTAGGGGCATGATCTTGGCCGGGTTTAGTGTGACTTCTTGTAGGTTTTCCCACTCGACCATATTAACCCTGGAAGAATTTTTTAAGCATTCAAAACCTAAATCCAGACATCCAGGCTCACAGACTAACCCCATAACAGGAACACAATACTGGCCATGATTTTATTCACTAAAGGCCTGGGCCCACAGATTCCACCCATTGCTATAACACTTTTATAAGCATGATCTTGGCCGGGTTAAGTGTGACTTCTCGTAGGCTTTCCCACTCGACCATGGTAACCCTGGAAGAAATATTGAAGCTTTCAAAACCTAAATCCAGACATCCAGGCTCACAGACTAACCCCATAACAGCAACACATTACTGGGCATGATTTTATTCAGTAAAGGCCTGGGCCCACAAATTCACTCCATTGCTATAACACTATTAAGGGCATGATCTTGGCCGGGTTAAGTGTGACTTCTCGTAGGCTTTCCCACTCGACCCTATTAACCTTGGAAGAAATTTTTAAGAGTTCAAAACCTAAGTCCAGACATCCAGGGGCTTAATCCAGGCGCTTCATCCAGGCTATATTGGCCGGTTTAAGTGCAACTCTTTGGATGCTAATCCACTCACCATGTGGGGTTCCTGGAACAAATATTTGAGCATTCAAAACTTCATGTCCAGATCATCCAGGCTTCAGATCAACCCCATAACAGCAAGACATTACTGGGCATGACTTTATCTACTAAAGGCCCTGTATTATAGTTTTCTTCAAGGCCTGGGCCTACAAATCACTCCCCAGTACTAACACTTTCAAGGGCATGATCTTGGCCGGTTTAAGGTGACTTCTCGTAGTCTTTCCCACTCAACAATGGTAACCTGAAGAAAATCGCATCTGAAACCTACGTCCAGACATACAGGCTCACAGACTAACCCCATAACAGTAACATTGGGCAAGGATTTATCTAGTAAAGGCCATGTATTACAGTTTTTCTTAAGGCTTGACCTACAAACTCACTCCATTATAACACTAATAGGGCATGATCTTGGTCAATATGTGACTTCTCGTAGGCTTTCACTCCATCATGGTTACCCTGGAAGAAATTTTAAAACGCCTAAATCTAAATCCAGACATCCAGGCCTACAGACTAACCGGCATAACAGTAACACACATTGGGCACACATCTTATTAAGTAAAGGCTCTGTATTACAGTTTTCTTAAGGCCTGGGCCAAACACACCCCATTACTATAAACTTTAACGGGCATGATCTTGACAGGTTAAGAGGACTTCACAGGGCTTCTCTCTCTAATTGACCATGGTAACCCTGAAGAAATTTTGCCGTCAAAACTCCAAAGTCCAGACACCAGGGCTTCATCCAGGCGCTCATCCAGGCGACATTGGTCGTCTATGCGACTCGGATGCTAATCCACTCACCATGGTAACCCTGAACAACATTTGAGCATTCAAAACCCATTGCCCAGACATCCAGGCTCACAGACTAACGCCCAGGATAATAACACCTTACAGGGCACATTTCATTCAGTAAAGGCCCTGTATTATAGTTTTTAAGGCATAAATTTGCCAAATCCCACCCTTCATTACTATGACACTTTCTTTGGGCATGATCTTGGCCGGGTTAAGTGTGACTTCTCGTAGGTTTTCCCACTCACTCATGTAACCCTGAAGAAATATTGAAGCATTCAAAACAAATCCATCCAGGCCTTACAGACTAACCCACACACAGTTAAGTACACATTGGGCATGATTTTATTCTACTTCAAAGGCCTGGGCCCAAAGATTCAACCTCCATTACTATAACACTTTATAAGCATGATCTTGGCCGTTTGGTGTGCTTTCGTAGTCTTCCACTGACCATGGTAAACCTGGAAGAAATTTCTTAACATTTCCAAAACTAAGTCCAGATTTCCAGGCTCAAGACTAACCCCCATTAGAGCAATCTAACATTGGGCATGATTTTGTTCACTAAATGCCCTGTATTACAGTTTTTAAGGCCTGGGCCTAGAAACTCACCCCATTACTAAAACACTTTTTATGGCATGACCTTGGCTGGGTTAAGTGTGACTGTGAGGCTTTCTACTCGACCATGGCACCCTGGAAATAAAATGTTTGAGCGCTCAAAACTCATGCAGCATCCAGACACCCAGGTATGCCTAACCAGTCGATATTGGCCGGTTTGGCGTGCGACTTCTCGGACGCTATCCACTTGTAATTACAGTAACCCTGGAACTAATTTTTTGAGCAATCAAAACCTACGTGCAGACATCCAGGATCGCTAACTCTACAACAGTGACACATTACTGGGCAAGGATTTTTATCTTGGTAAAGGCCTGACCTACAAACTCACCTCAATACTACAACATTATTATGGGCATGATCTTGGCCGACTTAAGGTGACTTCTCGTAGGCTTTCCCACTGCACTCCATGGTTACTCTGGAAGCAATTTTTAAACTGCTCAAAATCTAATCCAGACAACAGTAACACACATTACTGGGCATGATTTTATTCAGTAAAGGCCCTACTACAGTTTTCAAGGCCTGGCCCACAACTCACCCCATTACTATAACACTTTAAAGGGGCAAGGATCTTGATAGGGTTAAGAGGATCATAGGTTTCTCCCACTCACCATGGTAACCTGAAGAAATTTTTACTGCTCAAAACCTAAGTCCAGATATCCAGGCTCAGCCAAGCGAGCATACGGTTTAAGGCAACTCTTGGATGCTAATCCACCACTGCGGTAACTCCTGGAACAAATATTTGAGCATTCAAACCTCTGATGCCCAGATATCCAGCTTTCTAGATCAACTCCTCATAACAGCAAGACTTTACTGGGCATGATTTTATCTGTAGTAAAGACCCTTGTGGATATGTTTTTTTAAGGCCAGGACTACAAACTCACCTCAAGTATTATAAAACGTTTATGGGTATGGATCTGGCCAGGTCAAGTGTGACTTCTGCAGACTTTCCACTCAACCATGGTAACCCTGGAGGAAATTGTTGCCTCCAAAACCTAGATCCAGATATCCAGGATCATGAGACAAACCCTATAACAGTAACACATTTAGCATGATTTGTTCAGGTAAGGCCTGGGCCCACAAATCACCTCCTAATACTATACATCTTTTATGGGCATGATCTTGGCTGGTTATGTGATTGTGAGGCTTTCCCACTACCATGGTAACCTCTGGAAGAAATATTTGTTGCCTGAAACCATTGTCAGACATCCAGGCTCACAGACTAACTCTATAACAGCAACACATTATTGGGCATGATTTTATTCAGACTTATTACAGTTTCTTTAAGGCTAGACCACAAACTTCAATTCTTTACTATAAAAACATTTATGGTACACCTTAACAGCTATGTGACTTCTGTATTCTTCACTGATTCGATGGTAAGCTCTGACGAAATTTTTACGCCAATCTACATCCAGACATTCAGGCTCACAGCCTAATTTATGCAACAGTAACATCGCTATCAGCATGATTTTATTCGGACAAATGCCTGGGCCCACAGAATCACTCCTATTACTATAATACTTTATGGGCATGATTCAGGTCGGGTTATGTGACTTCATAGGCTTTCCCCACTCCGACTCATGGTAACCCTGGGAGAAATTTTTAAGCATCTAAAACCCAAGTCCAGCATCCAGGCTCATCCAGGCAATATTGATTAGGTTGAGTGTGACTTCCTCGGATACTTTTCCACTCTGGATCATGAACACCCCAAGAAGACAAACGCTCAAACTTAAGTCCAGGTATCCAGGCGCTTTAAGCCAGGCGATATTGGCTGGGAAAAGAGCTAATGCTTCCAGGACGCTTTTCCACTGGACATGAACCTGAAGAAATTTTGTTGCTCAAAACTAAAGCCCAGACATCCAGGCAATAATGGCCGGTTTAAGTGCAACTTCTCGGACGCTCCTACTCGACCATGAACCCTGGAAGAAATATTTGCCGCCAAACCTACGCCTAGGACATCCAGGCTCAGACCAACCTCTAAGCACAGTGAAACATAACTGGGCATGATTTTATTCACTAAAGACTCTGGGTACTGCCAGCCTTCTTACGCTGGCCCACCTACAACTCACCCCATTACCATAACATTTAAGGGCATGATCTTACCGGGTTATGGTGACTTGTAGGCCATTTCACTCAACCATGGTAAACGGAAGAAATTTTACATTCAAAACCTAAGTCCAGACATCCAGGCGCTTTAATCCAGGCGACATTGTTGGGTTAAGAGCTACTTTGACGCTCAACTCGAACATGGTAATCCTGGAAAAATATTTAAGCTGCTCAAACCTACGCCCAGACATCCAGGCCTACAGGATTAACACAATAACAGCAAATACATGACTGGGCATGATTTTTATCTGTTATGGCTCGCTTCCACAAACTCAACCCATTACTATAACACTTTACACATGATCTTAGCCAGGTTAAGGGTGATTGTGAGGTCATCCTAATTAACCATGGTAATCCTGGAAGAAACATTTAAGCAAAACTCCATGTCCAGACATCCAGGCTCACAGACTTACTTCCCATAACAGCAACACATGATTCAAGCTGATTTTATTCAGTTATGGTCTGGGTCCACATGACTCAAATTCCCATTACTATAACACTTTTATGATATGATCTTGGCCATGTTAAGTGTGACTTCTCGTAGGGCTTCTCTCACCGACTATGGTAACCCTGAAAGAGATTTTAAAGCATTTAAAACTAAAAAGTCCAGACATCCACGCGCTCAGCTGCATGATATTGGTCGTGGTTAAGTGTGACTTCTCAGAGGCTTTCCCACCACCATGGTACCCTGGAAGAACTATTTAAGCGCTCAAAAGCTACGCCCAGACATCCAGGCTGACAGAACCCCATAAAAGTGGGACACATTGGGCATGATTTTATCTAGTTATGGCCTAGGCCCACAGACTCACCCCATTACTACAAAACTTTTACGGGCATGATCTTGGCCGGTTATGTGTGACTTCTCAGAGGCTTTCCTACTTCAACCATGGTAACCCTGGAAGAAACTTTTGCCGCTAAAAACCTAAATCCACACATCCAGGCTCGACAGATCAACCCCATAACAGTAGCACACATCGGGCATGATTTTATTCAGTTACGGCCCAGGCCCAGACTCACCCCACATTACAAAACTTTATGGGCAAGGAACTTGGCCGGCAGGCTGTATTCTCGGAGGCTTCTCTCCCACTCGACTCATGGTAACCTTGAAGAAATTTTAAAGCTGGTCAAACCAAAGTCCAGACATCCTGGCACCATGCATGATATTTGCCTGTTTGGCGATTTCGGATGCTTTCCACTCACCATGATAACTCCTGGAAGAAACATTGCCGCTCACAACCCACGCCCAAAACATCTAGGCTTATTAGACTAACCCCATAACAGAAACCTATTACTGGGCATGATTTTTCAGTAAAGGCCCTGTATTACAGTTTCTTTCAAGTCCTGGGACCACAACTCACCTCCCATTACTATAACACTTTATGGGCATGGATCTGTCATGCTATGTGACTTCTCGTAGGTTTTCCACTCGGACCATGGTAACCCTAAGAAATATTTAAGCCGCTCAAAATCTAAGTCCAGGCATCCAGGCACATCATCCAGTATGATATTGGCTGGGTTAAGGCCACTCGGATGCTTTCCACCAACCATAGTAACCTTGAAGAAAGACGGCGCATAAAAAAATCAAGTCCAGACATCCAGGTGCTGCGCATGTTAAGTGCGACTTGACACTTTCCCACTCGACCATGGTAACCCCAAGAAATATTTGCTGCTTCAAAACCTACGCTTCCAGACATCTAGGCTCACAGATCAACCCCATAACAGTAACACATTACTGGCCGTGATTTCATGCAGGCAACTCCTGTATTATAGCTTTGAAAGCCTGGGCACACAAACTCACCCTCCCATCACTACAAAAACTTTATGGGTAGCGTTCTTGGCCGGTTTATGCGGCATTTCTGGAGGCTTTCCCAATCGACCATGGTAACTCTGAAAAATTTTGCGCATCAAAACCAAAGTCCAGACATCCACGCATTGCACAGGTTATGCGCACTCGACACTCTCTCCCACTCGATCATGGCAATTTGGAAGAAATATTTAAGTGTTCAAACTCACGCCAGACATCCAGTCTCATTGACTAAACTTACAATGGTAACACATTAAGTATGATTTTATTAAGAAGGCCTGGCCCACAGGACTCAAATTCTATCATTTATAATGTTTTATGGGCATGATTGTGGCCGGATTAAGTGTGACTGGATCGTAGGCTTCCCACTCTAATTACATAAACCTGGAAGAAAATTCTTAAGCTGCCTAAAACCTAAGTCAGGACTTCCAGGTGCTCAAACCAGGCGATTTCCGGCCGGGTTAAGGGCGACTTCTCAAACCCTTTCTAACTCGACCATGGTAACCTCTAGAAGAAATATTTAAGCGTTTAATTCCTACATCCAGATATCAGGCTCACAGGACTAACCCCATAACACTAACACGTTACTGGGCATGATTTTATTCAATAAAGGCCTGGGACTATACAGAGTCACCCCATTACTATAATACTTTGCGCGCTGATCTAGGCCGGTTGGCGTGACTTCTCGCTGGCTTCCCACTCAACCATGGCAACCCTGGAAGAAATTTCTTTAAGCATTCAAAACCTAAGTCCACATCCAGGTTGCATCCAGGCGCTTCTCGCCCAGGCTGATATTGGCCGGTTTATGCGATTTGGATGCTAATCCACTTCGACCATGGTAACACTGAACAAATATTTGACATCTAAACCTACGCTCCAGACATCCAGGCTCAGACTAATCCCATAACAGTAATTACATTACTGGGCATGATTTTATTCAGTAAAGGCCTGACCTACAAACTCACCCTACCACATAACATTATTATGGCAATGATCTAATGACTTAAGTGTGACTTCTCGAGGGCTTCCCCACTCACCATGGTTACCTGGAAGAAATTTTAAAATCCAAAACTAAGTCCAGATATCCAGGCTCAGGACTAACTCCCATAACAGCAAGACATTACTGGGAATGATTTTATTCATCAAAGGCCCATTACAGCTTTCTCCTTAAAGCCTGGGCCCACAGGACTCACCTCTGCATTATTCTATCACTACACGGGCATGATCTTGGCCGTGTTAAGTGTGACTTCTGTAGGCTTTCTTACTCGACTCATGGTAACCCCAAGAAACTTTTGCCGTTCAAAACCTACATCCAGGCTCAGACTAACCCTAAAACAGTAACACATTACTGGGCATGATTTTATTCAGTAAAGGTCAGCCTGTCAGGACTACCCATTACTACAACACTATTATGGGCACATGACTGGCCGGTTATGCAGACTTCTCATAGGCTTCTCTCCACTCACCATGGTAACGCTGAAGAAATTTTTAAAATTTCAAAAACTGGGTCCAGATATCCAGGCTCAGACTAACCTACAATGAAAAGACATTATTGGAATGACTTTTATTCACTAAAGGCCCTTTATTACAGCTTTCTTAAAGCCTGGGCCCACAGACTCACCCCATTACAACACTATGGGCATGATCTTGGCTCGACTCTAAGTGTGACTTCTCCTTAGGCTTTCTTATCGACATGGCAACCTGGAAGAAACTTTTGCCGCTCAAACCACATCCAGACATCCAGGCGCCCATCCAGTCCATATTGGCCGTCATGCGACTCGGACGCTATCCACTGACCATGGTAACTCCTGGAACAAATTTTGACATTCAAACCACGCCCAGACATCCAGGCTCACAGATCAATCCCATAACAGCAACACATTACTGGGCATGATTTTATTCAGTAAAAGGCCCTGTATTACAGTTTCTTTAAGGCCTGGGCCCCACAAACTCACCCATTACTATAAAACTTTAAAGGGCATGGTCTTGATAGGGCAAGGAGTGACGCCTCATAGCCCCACTCTCACCATGGTAAATCTTCTGGAAGAATTTTTTAAGCTGCTCAAAACTGAAGTCCAGACATCCAGGGGCTTCATCCAGCGATATTGGCGTTTTAAGTGCGACTCGATGCTAATCCACTCAAATCCATGGTAACCTCTGAACAAATATTTGGAGCATTCAAAACCTACGTCCAGAGTTATCCAGGCTCAAGACTAACTCTCATAACAGTAACACACACTGGGCATGATTTTATCTACTAAAGGCCCTGTACTACAGTGCTCTTCTTTAAGGCTCAGACCCACATGACTCACCCCATTACTAAAACACTATTATGGGTAATGATCTAACTGGTGTTGAGTGTTACTCGTAGGCTTCTCTCCTCTAATTTAATTTTCATGGTTACCCTGGATGAAATTTTTAAACGCTCAAAATCTAAATCCAGACATCCAGGTCACAGACTAACCCCATAACTGTAAATACATTACTGGGCATGATTTTATTCAGTAAAGTATTCTGTATTACGTTTCTTTAAGTCCTGGGCCCACAAACTCACCCCATTACTATAAAAACTTTAAAGGGCAAGAAGGATCTTGACAGGGTTAAGAGTGAGTTCTCAGCTTGCCACTGACCATGGTAAACTCTGGAAGAAATTTAAGCTTTCTAAACCACGCCCAGACATACAGGCGCTAATCCAGGTGATATTGGCGTGTTTAAGTGCACCCTGATGTAAACCCACTCTGACTGGTAACCCTGGAACAAAGATTTGAGCATTCAAAACCTACGTCCAGATATCCATTTCAGACTAACCCCATAACAGCAAGACACTGGGCATGATTTTATTCCACTAAAGGCCCCATTACAGTTTTCTTCAAGGCCTGGCCCACAAACCACCCCAGTACTATAACACTTTCAAGGGCATGATCTGGCTGATTTAAGTGTGACTTCGAGTCTTTCCACTCAACAATGGCAACCCCAAGAAAATTCAAGCATTCAAAACTCTACGCCCAGACATACAGGCCTGCAGACTAACCTCATGTAACAGCAAACAACATTACTGGGCATGATTTATTCAGTAGCTGCTGGCCATAGTTTTCCTGTATACTTGGGCCCACAAACTCACTCCATTACTACATATAACACTAATAGGGCAATGATCTGGCTGGTTAAGTGTGACTTCTCGAGGCTTTCCCACTAACATGGTTATCTGAAGAAATTTTAACGTCACTCCAAATCCAGACATCCAGGCTCACAGACTAACCCTATAACAGCAATACATTAATAGGCATGATTTTATTCAGTAAAGGCCCTGTATTACAGTTTCTTTTAAGGCCTGGGCCCACAAACTCACCTCCCATTACTATAAAAACTTTAAAGGCATGATCTGACAGGGTTAAGAGTGAGTTCTCAGTAGGCTTTCCCACTGACCATGGTAACCTGGAAGAAATTTTGCTGTTCAAAATCCAGTCCAGACATCCAGGGGCTTCCATCCAGGCGCTCATCCAGGCGATATTGGCCTGTCATGCGACTTCTCGGATGTGCTAATCCACCTCGACTCATGGTAACCTCTGGAACAAATAGCCTGAACGCTCAAACCTACATCCAGACACCCAGGCCTACAGACTAACCCCAGGACAATAACACATTACTGGGCATGATTTCATTCAAAGGCCCTGTATTATAGTTTTTTAAGGCATGGGCCCACAACTCACCCCATTACTATGACACTTTCTGCATGATCTTGGCCGGTTTTAAGTGTGACTCGTGAGTCTCTTCCCACTCAACAATGGTACCCTGGAAGAAATATTCAAGTATTCAAAACCTACGTCCAGACATCCAGGCTCATAGACTAACCCCACAACAGTAACACATTACTGGGCATGATTTATTCAGCAGTCCTGTTTTACAGTTTTCTCAAGGCCCGGGGCCCACAAACCACCTCCTATTACTATAAAACTTTAAAGGGCATGGTCTGACAGGGTTAAGAGTGACGTCTCATAGGCTTTCCCACTGACCATGGTAACCCTGGAAGAAATTCTTGCTGCCCAAAACCTAAGTCCAGACATCTAGGGCTTCATCCAGGCTGGTATATTGGCTGGTTTATGCGATTTGGATGCTAATCCACTCACCATGGTAACCCTGGAACAAAGATTGATGGTCTCAAAACCTACGCCCAGATATCCAGGCTCAAGACTAACCTCATAACAGCAAGACATTAAATGATTTATTCACTAAAGGGTCCTGGCACTACAGTTCTCTTTAAGGCCTGACCCACAGACTCACCCTCTAACATTAAAACACTATTATGGGTATGATCTTGGCCGTGTTGAGTGTTACTCGAGGGCTTCTCCCACCCACTCATGGTAACCCTGGAAGAAATTTTAACATTTCCCCAAAACTAAGTCCATATCCAGCTCAAGACTAACTCCACTGAGCAAGATAACATCAAATGATTTTATCTACTAAATGCCCTGTATTACAGTTTTTCCTTTAAGGCCTTGGCCCACAAACTCACCCTGCATATTATTATAACAATTTTTATGGGTACATCTTGGCTGGTTAAGTGTGACTGTGAGGCTTCTCTTACTGACCATGGTAACCCTGAACAAATGTTTGAGCGCTCACAAACCTACATCCAAAAACAACCAGGCGCTTCATCCAGTCGATATTGGCCGGTTTTATGCGACTTCTCGGACGCTTTATCCACTGGGCCCATGGTAAATTCCTGGAACAAATTTTTTGAGTATTCAAACTCACGCCCCACATCCAGGCTCACAGACTAATCCCCATAAATAGTAACACACATTGGGCATGATTTGGTTCAGTAAAGGCCTGACCCACAACTCACCCCAATACTACAACATTATTATGGGTATGATCTGGCCGACTTATGTGACTTCCTCGAGGGCTTCTCTCCCACTCAACCATGGTTACTTCCTGGATGAAATTTTAAACGCTTCAAAATTCAAATCCAGACATCCAGGCTCACAGACTGAATCCCCATAACTGTAAATACACACTGGGCACATTTATCAGCAAAGGCCCTGTATTACAGCGCTTCTTCTTTCAAGGCCTGCCCACAAACTCACCTCCCATTACTATAACACTTTAAAGGGAGCAAGGATCTGACAGGGTTAAGAGTGACTTCAGGCTTTCCCACTGACCATGGCAGGTAACTCCTGAAGAAATTCTTTGCTGTCTAAAACTGTCTGACATCCAGGGCTTGCAGCTGGCGACATTGGCCGGTTTAAGTGACTTCACGGATGCTAATCCACTCACCATGGTAACTTCTGGGACAAATATTTGAGCACAGAAATCACGCTATATCCAGGCTCAAGACTAACTCCTAAAGAGCAATTCAATACGCATGATTTTTTTGCTCTATCAAATGCCCTGTATTACAGTTTTTTAAGGTCTGGGGCCTACAAACTCACCATTACTATAACACTTTATGGGCATGACTTTGCTGGTTATGTGACTTCTCGTAGGCTTTCTTACTTCCTACTCATGGTAACCTCCTGGAACAAATGTTTGAGCTGCCCAAAACTCTAAGTATCCAGACATCCAGCGCTTCATCCAGCGATTGGCCGGCTTAAGTGCAACTCTTGATGCTAATCCACTGACCATGGTAACCCTGGAACAAGACATTTGAGATCTAAACTCATTTGGCCCGATATCCAGGCCCAGACTAACCCCATAACAGCAAGACTTTTTACTGGGCATGATTTGTCTCAGCGCACCCTGTATTACAGTTTTTTTAAGGCCAGGGACCACAAACTCACCCTTCAAGTATTATAAAACTACTTATGGTATGACCTGGCCAGGTCAAGTGTGACTTCTGCAGATCTTCCCCACCAACCATGGTGAACCCAGTGTGAAATTATTGCTGCTCAAACCTAGATCCAGATATCCAGGATCACAGACAAACCCTGTATAACAGTACATTACTAGCATGATTTTGTTCAGGTAAGGCCTGGGCTCCACAAACTCACCCTACTATAACACTTTTATGGGCATGATCTGGTCGGTTATGATTTCTCGAGGGCTTTCCCACTCCCACCATGGTAACTCTGGAAGAAACATTTGCCGCTCAAAACTCCACGCTTCCAGACATCCAGGCTCAGACTAACTCATAACAGCAACACATTATTGGGCATGATTTTATTCTAGCAAAGACCCTGCACATAGTTTCTTAAGGCTAGGACTACAAACTCACCCTTTACTATAAAAACATTTATGGAGATGACTTGGCCAGGTCAGCGTGACTTCTTGCAGACTTTTCCCACTTGACCATGGTAAGCCTGACAGAAATTTTTAAGCTACTTTAATTGCAGATCCAGACATTCAGGCTCACAGCCTAACCTCATAATACAATGCCACGCATGATTTTATTCATAAAGGCCTGGGCCTACAGAATCACCCTGCCATTATAATACTTTTTATGGGCAATGATTCAGGCCGTACAGCAGATCATAGGCTTCTTCCCACTCTGACCACATGGTAACCCTGGGAGAAATTTTAAGCATTCAAACCTAAGTCCAGGCATCCAGGCGTCTAACCAGGCAATATTGATTTTTGTGCTGGAGTGTGACTCTCGACACTTTTCCACTTGACTTCATGGTCACTTCTGGAAGAAATATTTAAACGCTCAAAACTTAAGTCCAGGCATTCAGGCGTTTAAGCCAGGCGATATTGGCTGGGAAAAGAGCCATTTGCACGTTTTTCCACTCGATCGTTGGTACCGGAAAAAATTTAAGTCGTCAAACTTGTCGTGACATCCAGGCGATACTGGCTGTGTTTAAGTGCAACTCTGACGCTTTCCTACCACTCATGGTAATCTGAAGATAAAGATGGTTGCCTTCAAAACCATGCCTAGACATCTGTGCTCACAGACTAACCCCTAGGGAAGAGAAACATAACTGGGCATGATTTTATTCACTAAAGACTCTGTAATACAGCTTTGCTGCCTGGGCCCACAACTCACCCCATTACCAATACTTTTTTATGGCATGATCTTGGCCGGGTTATATACTTTAAATATCACTCAACCATGGTAAACGTGGGAAGAAATTTTTAACATTCAAAACTTAAGTCCAGACATCCAGGCGCTAATCCAGCGATATTAAGGCGTAAGATTTACTTTCTGACGCTTTTCAATCACTCATGGTAATCCTGGAAAATATTTAAGCACAAACTACGCCCAGTAGACATCCAGCCTGCAGATTAACACACAATAACAGCAACACATGATCAGATTTTATTCCAGTTATGGCTTGGGCCCACAAACAACTCAACCCCATTACTATACACACTTTATAGACATGATCTTAGCCACATGTGATTTCTCGTAGCCATCCTCACCTGGGCACCATGGCACCCAAGAAATATTTAAGCTTAAACTATTACCCAGATGCATCCAGGCTCATGGCATCACTCATAACAGCAACACATGACTGGGCTGATTTATCTTAGTTATGGCCCAGTCCACAGACTCACCCTATTATTATAAACACTTTTATGAGATGACCTGCCATGTTATGTGATTTCTCGAGAGGCTTTCCATCTCTGGCACTATGTAACTGAAAGAGATTTTAAAGCATTTAAAACCAAAAAGTCCAGACATCCACGCAGCTTCAGCCAGGCGACATTGGTCGTGGCTAAGTGTGACTCGAGGCTTTCCACCTTACCATGGTAACCCTGAAAGAACTATTTGCCGCTCAAAAGTTACGCCCAGACATCCAGGTTGACAGAACAAACCTCCATAAAAGTGAGATACACACAAATGATTGATTCCAGTTATGGCCTTCCAGGCCCACAGACTCACCCCATTACTGTGCAAACTTTGATGGATCTTGGCCAGTTATGTGTGACTCGAGGTTTTCCTATCAACCATGTAACCCACAAACTTTCTTTGCCGTTAAAACCCAACTACACATCCAGGTTTTCATGATCAACCCCATAACAGAGTACACATTGCACACTATTCAGTTACGCCCAGCTCCACAGACTCAAATCTCATTACTACAAACTTTTATAAGTGAACTGTCGTTAAGTGCTAGCTCTCGGAGGCTTCTCCCACTCCGACCATGGTAACCCTTGAAGAAATTTTTGTGCCGCTTCAACCAAAGTGTCCAGATATCCTGGCACTCATGGTATGATATTTGCCTGTTTAAGTGCATACTCTGATGCTTTCCACTCACCATGATAACCCTGGAAGAAAGATTTAATGCTCACAACCCATCAAAATAACCAGGCTTACAGATTCAACCTCACACAGAAACTTCACATTGGGCATGATTTTTCGCAGGTGGCCCATTACAGTTTCTTCAATCTGACTACAAAATCACCCATTACTATAACACTTTGCGGCATGATCTGGGCCTGTTAAGTGTGACTTCTCGTAGGCTTTCCCACTCGACCATGGTAACTCCTGGAAGAAATATTTAAGCGTTTGTAAAATTCAAGTCCAGGTATCCAGGCACATCATCCGTAAGGAGACACATGGCATACCTGATGTCACTCCAACCATGGTAAATCTGGAAGAAACATTAAGCAAAACTAAGTCCTTTAGACATCCAGGTGCTGCAGTACTGTTAAGTGCACTTTGACACTTTCCCACTCGACCATGGTAACCCTAAAGAAATATTTAAGTTGCCTAAAACCAATGCCCAGACATCTGTGCTCAGCAGACTAACCCCATAACAGTAAATACATTACTGGACAGATTTGCAGAAACCTGTATTATAGCCAGCCTGCACACAATCACCCCATCAATGCAGCAAACTATGGGTATGCAATTGGCTGCCAAGCAAGGATCTCTGAGGCTTTCCCAAACTGACTCTATGGTAACCTCCTGGAAAAATTTTTAAGCCATCAAAACCAAAGTCCAGACATCCACTGGCATAAAGCCAGGTTATGCTGCACTGACACTTTCCCACTTTTACTCACAATTCTGGAAGAAATACGGCGGTCTGAACTCAATACCAGACATCCAGTCCTGACAGACTAACCCCATAATGTAACACATTACTAGCATGATTTTATTAAGAAGGCTCAGCCTGACAGACTCACCCCATTACTATAATATTTATGGGCATGATTGTGGCCGGATTATGCAGACTGATCAGAGGCTTCCCCACTGACCATGATAAACCTGGAAGAAAATTTGCTGCTCAAAATCTAAGTCAGGACTTCCAGGTGCTCAAAACCAGGCGATTTCGGGCCGGTTAAGGGGGCTTACTTCTCAAACCCTTTCAACTCGACTCATGGTAACTGAAGAAGATGGTTGCGAACTACATCCAGACATTCAGGCTCACAGACTAACCCCATAACACTAACACGCGACAAAGCGTGCATGATTTGATCCAATAAAGGCCTGGGATCACAGAGTCACCCCATTACTATAATACTTTATGGGCATGATCTAGGCCGGGTTAAGTGTGACTCCGCTGGCTTTCTCCACTCAACCATGGCAACCCTGGAAGAAATTCTTACATTCAAAACCTAAGTCCAGATATCCAGGGCTTCATCCAGGCGCCGTCCAGGCGACATTGGCTGGTTTATGCGACTCGGATGTTAATCCACTTGACTACAGTAATACTGAACAAATATTTGAGGGTCAAACCTAGTGTCCAGACATCCAGGCTCACAGATCATCCTATAACAGTAAATCACTGGGCATGATTTTATCTTAGTAAAGGCCTGACCCACAACCTCACCCCAATACTACAATAACATTATTATGGGTACGATCTTGGCCGACTTATGTGACTTCAGAGGCTTTCTCCCACTGACATGGTTACCCTGGAAGAAATTTAAAATTTTTAAAAACTAAGTCCAGATATCCAGGCCTGTGACTAACCTCATAACAGCAAGACATTACTGGGAATGATTTTATTCATTAAAGGTCTTTATTACAGCTTCTCAAAGCCTGGGCCTACAGACTCCACCGTGATTATTCTATCACTCTTCATTACTGGCATGATCTGGCCGTGTTAAGTGTGACTTTTGTAGGCTTTACTCGACCATGGTAACCCTGGAAGAAACTTTTAAGTTGCTCAAAACCTACATCCAGGCTTCACAGACTAACCCCAAAACAGTAACACATTACTGGGCATGATTTTATCAGCAGTTGCCTGGGCCCAGACTTGCCACCCCACATTACAACACTATTATGGGCACATCTCGGCCGGGTTAAGTGTGACTTCTCAGTTTTCCCACTCACTCATGGTAACGCTTGAAGAAATTTTTAAAATTTCAAAACTAGTCCAGATATCCAGGCTCAGGACTAACCTACAACAGCAAAGACATTACTGGAATGATTTTATTCACTAAAGGTCTTTTTATTACAGCTTTCTTAAAGCCTGGGCCTACAGATCACCCCATTATTACAACACTATTATGGGCATGATCTTGCCGATTTGGCGTGACTTCTCTTAGGCTTTCTTACTCACCATGAATTCCTGGAAGAAACTTTACGTTCAAATCCCATCCAGACATCCAGGCGCTTGCATCCAGTCCATATTGGCCGGTTTATGCGACTCGGACGCTATCCACTGACCATGGTAACTCCTGGAACAAATTTTTGAGCATTCAAAACCTGACATTCAGACATCCAGGCTCACAGACTAATCCTATAACAGTAAATACATTACTGGGCATGATTTTATTCAAAGGCCCCACATAGTTTTCTTTAAGGCCTGGGCCTGGCCAAACTCTTCCACCTCTAATACTATAAATCCTTTAAAGTGGGCATGGTCTTTGACAGGGGCTAAGAGGATTCTGTGGCTTTCACTCTCTAACCACCATGGGTAACCTCTGGAAGAATTTTTTAAGCGTCAACCTAAGTCCAGACATCCAGGGGCTTCATCCAGGCGACATTGGCCGTGTTTAAGTGATACCGGATGCTAATCCACTCAACCATGGTAACCCTGGAACAAATATTTGAGCATTCAAAACTCACGCCCAGATATCCAGGCTCAAGACTAACTCCCATAACAGCAACACATTACTGGGCATGATTTTATCTTCACTAAAGGCCCTGTACTACAGTTTTCTTTTAAGGCCTGGACCCACAGACTCACCCCATTACTAAAACACTATTATGGGTATGATCTTGAAGGGTGTTGGAGTGTTACTCGTAGGCTTCTCCACCACCATGGTTACCCTGGATGAAATTCCTTAAACGCTCAAAATCTAAATCCAGACATCCAGGCTCACAGATCAACCCCATAACTGTAACACATTACTGGGCATGATTTTATTCAGTAAAGGCCCATTACAGTTTTTTCAAAGTCCTGGACAACAAACTCACTCTCATTATTATAACACTTTAAAGGGCATGATCTTTGATAGGTTAAGAGGATTTCTCATAGGCTTTCCCACTCGACCATGGTAACCCTGCGGAAGAAATTCTTGCTGCCCAAAACCTGTCCAGATGATCCAGGGCTTCAGCTGCCGATATTGGCCAAGCAAGTAAGTGAATTTCACGGATGCTAATCCACTGACCATGGTAAGCCTGGGACAAATATTTGAGCATTCAAAACCTACGCCCAGATATCCAGGCCTGGCGACCAACCCCTAAAAGAACAATTCAATACTGGGCATGATTTTTGTCTACTAAATGCCCTGTATTACAGTTTTCTTTAAGGTCTGGGGCTCACAAACTCACCCCATTACTATAAAAACTTTAAAGGTGATCTGACAGGGTTAAGGAGTGAGTTCTCACAGGCTTCCACTGACCATGGTGTAACCCTGGAAGAAATTTCGGCTTTCAAAACCTACGCCCAGACATACAGGCGCTTAACCAGGTGATATTGGCCGTTTAAGTGCCACTCTTGGATGTAAATCCACTCGACCATGGTAACTCCTGGAACAAATATTTGAGCATTCAAACCTACGCCCAGATATCCAGGCCTAGACTAACCCCATAACAGCAAGACATTACTGGGCATGGTTTTATTCATCAAAGGCCTTGTATTATAGTTTTCTAAGGCTCAGCCTACAAACTCACCCCAGTACTATAACACTTCAAGGGGATGATCTTGGCCGTGGTTATGTGACTTCTCGTAGTCTTTCCCACTCAACAATGGCAACCCTGAAGAAAATTCACATTCAAACCTACGTCCAGACATACAGGCTCACAGACTAACCCCATAACAGTAACATTACTGGGCACATGATTTTATTCAGTAGCTACAGATTATAGTTTAAGGCTTAAATCTCCACAAACTCACTCCATTACTATAACACTAATAGGGGCATGATCTGGCCAAGTTATGTGACTTCAGAGGCTTTCCCACTGACCATGGTTACCCTGAAGAAATTCTTAAACGCTCAAAACTAAATCCAGACATCCAGGCTCAGACTAACTTACAATAATAGTAAATACACATTAGGCATGATTTTATCTTAGTAAAGGCCCTGTATTAAGCAGTTTTCAGCCTGGGCCCACAAAACCACCCCCATTACTATAAAACTTTAAAGGGCATGGATCTTATTGAGGTTAAGATGAGTTCTCAGGCTTCTCTCACCACCATGGTAACCCTGGAAGAAATTTTCTTGGCGTTCAAAACTAAGTCCAGACATCCAGGGCTTCATCCAGGCGCCCATCCAGGCGATATTAATGGGCCGTATGGCGACTTCTCGGATAATCCACTGACCATGGTAAACTGAACAAATATTTGAACGCTCAAAACCTACATCCAGATATCCAGGCTCAAGCACTAACCCCAGGACAGTCAAATACATTACTTCTGGGCAAGATTTCATTCAGTAAAGGCCCCATAGTTTTCTTAAGGCACACCACAAACTCACCCCATTACTAAGAGCACTTTCTTGGGCATGATCTTGGCCGGTTTAAGTGTGACTTCTCGTGTCTTTCCCACTCAACAATGGTAACTCCTGGAAGAAATATTCAAGTATTCAAAACCTACGTCCAGACATCCAGGCTCACAGACTAACCCCATAACAGTAAATACATTACTGGGCATGATTTATACCAGTAAAGGTCCTGTTTACAGTTTTCTTAAGGCCTGGGCCCAACTCACCCCATTAATATAAACTTAAAGGGCATGGTCTGATAGGGCAAGGAGGACGCCTCATAGGCTTTCTCTCCTACTCCGACCATGGTAACCCTGAAGAAATTTAAGCGCTCAAAACCTAAGTCCAGACATCCAGGGCTTCATCCAGGCGATATTGGTCAGTTTATGCGACTTCTCGGATGCTAATCCACTCCACTCATGGTAACTCTGGAACAAATATTTGAGCATTCAAAACCTAATACCCAGATATCTGCAGGCTCAAGATCAACCCCATAACAGCAAGACATTACTGGGAATGATTTTATTTACTAAAGGTCTCAGCTACAGTTTTCTCAAGGCCTGGACCTACAGACTCACCCCATTACTAAAACACTATTATGGGTATGATCTGGCTGTGGTGCTATGTTACTTCAGAGGCTTCTCCACTCCTAATTGCAGTAACTTCTGGAAGAAATGGAAGACAAAATTAAGTCCAGATATCCAGGCTCAAGACTAACTCCCATAACAGCAAGACATTACTGGGAATGATTTTATCTACCAAACGCCCTGTAATATAGTTTTCTTAAGGCCTTGGCCCACAACTCACCCCATTATTGGTCACTTTGCGGGCAAGGATTCACGGGGTTATGACTGTAGGCTCTCTTACTCGACCATGGCAACCCTGGAACAAATGCTTGAGCCGCCCAAACCTACATCCAACAACCAGGCGCCATCCAGTCGAGACAATGGGTTTAAGTGCTACTCTGACGCCATCCACCTGCCCATGGTAACCCTGGAACAAATTTTTTGAGTATTCAAAACCTGGTCATTCCACATCCAGGCTCACAGACTAATCCCATAACAGTAACACACATTGGGCATGACTTGACTGCAAAGGCCTGGACCCACAAACTCACCTCTAACACACAACATTATTATGGCATGATCTTGGCCGATTTAAGTGTGACTTCCTCAGAGGGCTTTCCCACTTAAATCCATGGTTAGCTCTGGATGAAATTTTTAAACTGCTCAAAATCTAAACTAGACATCCAGGCTCACAGACTAACCCCATAACTGTAAATACACACAAGCATGACGTATCTAGTAAAGGCCCTGTATTACAGTTTTCTTCATAAGGCCTGGGCTCACAACCCACCTCCCACATTATAACACTTTAAAGGGCATGATCTTGATTAGGGTTAAGAGTGACTTCTCATAGGCTTTCCCACTGACCATGGTAACTTGGAAGAAATTTTTGCTGTCAAAATTGTCCAGACATCCAGGGGTCACTGCCGATATTGGCCGGTTTAAGTGCACTCACGGATGCTAATCCACTCCGACCATGGTAACCCTGGGCGCTTATTTGAGCATACAAACCTAGCTGGCCCAGATATCCAGGCCTGACTAACCTCAAAAGAGCAATTCAATACTGGGCATGATTTTGTTCATTAAATGCCCTGTATTACAGTTTTCTTTAAGGTCTATCACAAACTCACTCCCATTACTATAATACTTTTATGGCATGATCTTGCCGGGTTAAGTGTGACTTCTCAGAGGCTTTCTTACTCCGACTCATGGTAACCCTGGAACAAATGTTTGAGCTGCCCAAAACTCAAGCATCCAGATATCCAGGCGCTTTCATCCAGTGCTTTTACATTGGCCGTGGTTTTAAGTGCAACCTTGGATGCTAATCCACTGACCATGGTAACCCTGGGAACAAATATTTGACATTCAAACCTACGCCCAGATATCCAGGCTCTAGACTAACTCAACAGCAAGACTTTACTGGGCATGATTTATTCAGTAAAGACCCTGTATTACAGTTTTTTTAAGGCTAGGGACCAAGCAAACTCACCCCGTTATTAGTAAAAACGCTTATGGTAGACTTGGCCAGGTCAAGGGTGACTTCTTGCAGACTTCTTCCTACTCAACCATGGTGGTAACCCTGGAGGAAATTATTAAGGCTCAAAACCTAGATCCAGATATCCATCACAGACAAACCCCATACAGTAACACACATTATTTAGCGCATGATTTTGTCTAGGTATAGCCTGGGCCCACAAACTCACCCTAATACTATAACACTTTTATGGGCATGATCTTGGCCGGGTTAAGTGTGATTTCTCGAGGCTTTCCCACCTGACCATGGTAACCCTGGGAAGAAATATTTGCCGCCTGCAACCTACGCCTAGACATCCAGGCTCAGACTAACCCTAGCAATAGCAAATATACATTGGGTATGATTTATTCAAAGACTCTAAGACATAGTTTTCTTTAAGGCTAGGGACCATAAATCACCCTTTACTATAAAACATTTATGGGTATGACTCACAGGTCAAGTGTGACTTTCTTGCAGACTTTCCCACTGACCATGGTAAGCCTGGACGAAATTTTTAAGCTACTGAATTCACATCCAGACATTCAGGCTCACAGCCTAATTCTACACACAGTAACATCGTTACTGGGCATGATTTTATTCGAGCAAAGGCCTGGGCCCACAGAATCACCCTATTACTATAATACTTTATGGGCATGACCTAGCCGGTTAAGTGTGACTCTCTCATATATGCTCCTACCACCATGGTAACTTGGGAGAAATCTTTAAGCATTCAAAACCTAAGTCTAGGCATCATCCAGGCGCCCATCCAGGCAATATTGATTAGGTTGAGTGTGACTTCTGATACTTTTCCACTTGATCATGGTCACCCTGGAAGAAATATTTAAAACGCTCAAAACTTAAGTCCAGGTATCCAGGCGCTTTAAGCCAGGCTTATATTGGCTGGAAAAGAGCGACGCCCAGGACGCTTCCACTTGGATCATGGTAACCCTGGAAAATTTTGCCGCTCAAACTTGCCCAGACATCCAGGCGATAAATGGCCAAGCCATGTAACTTCTCGACGCTCTACCATCATGGTAAACTGGAAGAAATATTTAAGCTGCCTAAAAACCTACGCCCAGACATCCAGGCTCACAGACTAACCCTATAACAGTGAAAGACACTGGGCATGATTTTATTCACTAAAGACTCTGGTAGCAGCTTTCTTTAAGGCTCGGGCCCAAACTCACCCTACTACAACACTTTATGGGCATGATCTTGGTCAAGCATGGTGACTTCTTGTAGGCTGTTTGACCCAACTGGTGGTAAACGTGGAAGAAATTTCTAAGCATTCAAAACTAAGTCCAGACATCCAGGCGCGAATCCAGCGAGCATGGTTAAGCAAGAGGCTGACTTCTCGACGCTTAACTCGACTTTTTCATGGTAACTGGAAAAATATTTGCTGCTCAAACTCACACCCAGACATCCAGGCTCAGATTAACACAATACAGCAACACATGACTGGGCATGAGATTATCTAAAGGTGTCCAGCCCACAAACTCAACTCCATTACTATAACACTTTATAGACATGATCTTAGCCGGGTTAAGGGGTGATTTAGCTATCCTAGCCTGCAATCCATGGTAATCCTGGAAGAAATATTTAAGCTTTCAAAACCTACGCCCAGACATCCAGGCTCTAGACTTACCTCCCATAACAGCAACACATGACTGGGCCGATTTTATTCAGTTATGGTCTGGGGTCCATAGACTCACCCCCATTACTATAACACTTTTATGGACATGATCTTGGCCATGTTATGGACTTCTCGTATACTTTCCCACTCACCATGGTAACCCTGAGAGATTTTAGCATTTAAACGAAAAGTCCAGACATCCACAGCTTTCCAGCCAGGCGATATTGGTCGGGTTAAGTGTGACTGTGAGGCTTCTTCCCACCTGACCATGGTAACCTGAAGAATCCATTTGCCGCTCAAAAGCTACGCCCAGACATCCAGGCTGACAGAACAACCCCATAAAAAAAGTGACACATTACTGGGCATGATTTATTCCACATGGCCTAGGCCCACAGACTCACCCTCATTACTACAAAACTTTACGCAAGGAAGGATCTGGCCGGGTTATGTGACTGTGAGGTTTTCCTACTCAACCATGGTAACCCTGGAAGAAACTTTGCCGCTAAAAACCTAACCACACATCCAGGCTCAGATCAACCCCATAACAGTAGCACATTGGGCATGATTTTATTCAGTTACGGTCAGGCCCAGACTCACCCCATTACTACAAACTTTTATGGGCATGAACTTGGCTGGCTATGCTAGCCTTTGAGGCTTCTCCCACTGACCATGTAACTCCTTTGAAGAAATTTTTAGCTGCTCAAACCAGTCCAGACATCCTGGCACTTCATGCAGGCGATATTTGCCTGTTTAAGGCGACTCGGATGCTTTTCCACTCACCATGATAACCCTGAAGAAACATTGCTGCTCACAACCCACGTCCTCAAAACATCCAGGTTTACAGACTAACCCCATAATAGAAACCTATTACTGGGCATGATTTTTCAGTAAAGGCCCTGTATTACAGTTTTCAAGTCCTGGGACCACAACTCACCCCATTACTATAACACTTTTATGGGCATGATCTTGGTCACAAGTATGTGACTTCTAGGCTTTCCCACTCGACCATGGTAACCAGAAATATTTGCCGCCTAAAATCTAAGTCCAGGCATCCAGGCACACCATCCAGGCGAGTATTGGCTAAGGCCACTCGGATGCTTTCCACCAACCATGGTAACCTTGAAGAAATATTTACATAAAAACTATCCAGACATCCAGGTGCTGCTAGCAATGTTAAGTGCGACTCTCGACACTTTCCCACTCACCACATGGTAACTCCTGGAAGAAATATTTAAGCTGCTGTAAAACCTACGCCCAGACATCTAGGCTCACAGACTAACCCCATAACAGTAACACACACATTGGCCGGATTTCATGCAGTAGCAACCCTGCATTATAGCTCTTTGTAAAGCCTGGGCAATAAACTCACCCCATCACTACAAAATTTTTATGGGTATGTTCTACGGTTTGGCAAGCACTTCTTGGAGGCTTCTCTTCCAATCGACCATGGTAACCCTGGAAAAAATTTAAGCCATCAAACCAAAGTCCAGACATCCATCGCCAAGCCAGGTTATGCGACTCTTGGACACTTCCCCACCCTAATTGGCGGCAATTCTGGAAGAAAGACATGTTCAAACCACCCAGACATCCAGTCTTTACAGACTAACCTCCCATAATGGTAAATACATTACTGGGCATGATTTTATTAAGAAGGCCCTGGGCCCAGACTCACCCTCATTACTATAATATTTTATGGGCAATATCAGGCCGGATTAAGTGTGTGACTGATCAAGAGGGTTTCCCTACTCCGACTCATGATAAACCTGGAAGAAAATTTCCAAGCGCTCAAAACCTAAGTCAGGACTTCCAGGTGCTCAAACCAGGCGATTTCTGCCGTGGGTTAAGGGCGACTTCTCAAACTCCTTTCAACTCACCATGGTAACCCCAAGAAATATTTAGCAAGGAATTCCTACATCCAGACATTCAGGCTCACAGACTAACCCCATAACACTAACACGTTACTGGGCATGATTTTATTCAATAAAGGCCTGGGGACCACAGAGTCAAATTTAATACTATAATATTTTTTATGGGCATGATCAGGCCGTTATGGATTGTTGATTCACAACTATGATAACTTAGCAAGAAATTTTTAGTATCACAACTGTTCGATAACCAGGATTGACTGCCCAGCTATATTGCTAGTGCATTGCTAATAACCTGACTTATAAACATTAACAAACATTTGAGTATTTAATCATTCGACACACCAGGCTGTTAGGATTCATCCATATTAGTAACGCATTACTGGCATGATTATTAGTAGTATTTGGACATAACTATCCCATTATCATAACATTATTAGGGCATGTTGATTTTGCGTCACTTATAAAGACACTTAGAGTCACTCACTCATCGCATGACTAGAGAAATTTTAATTCTACAAACTGTTCTGATAATCTGAGCTGACTTAAACACATGGATATTGATATGATTTTATTCACTAAAGGCCCTTTATTACAGCTTTCTCTTAAATCCTGGGCCCACAAACTCACCCCATTATTACAACATTATTATGGGCATGATCTTGGTCGACTTAAGTGTGACTTCTCTTAGGCTTTCTTACTCGACCATGGTAACCCTGGAAGAAACTTTTAAGCGTTCAAAACCTACATCCAGACATCCAGGCTCACGGACTAACCCCAAAACAGTAACACATTACTGGGCATGATTTTATTCAGTAAAGGCCTGGGCCACAGACTCACCCCATTACTATAACACTATTATGGGCATGATCTCGGCCGGGTTAAGTGTGACTTCTCATAGGCTTTCCCACTGACCATGGTAACCCTTGAAGAAATTTTTAAAATTTCAAAACTAAGTCCAGATATCCAGGCTCAGGACTAACCCCATAACAGCAAGACATTACTGGGAATGATTTTATTTACTAAAGGCCCTTTATTACAGCTTTTCTTAAAGCCTGGGCCCACAAACTCACCCCATTATTACAACATTATTATGGCCGTGATCTTGGTCGACTTAAGTGTGACTTCTCTTAGGCTTTCTTACTCGACCATGGTAACCCTGGAAGAAACTTTTAAGCGTTCAAAACCTACATCCAGACATCCAGGCTCACGGACTAACCCCAAAACAGTAACACATTACTGGGCATGATTTTATTCAGTAAAGGCCTGGGCCCACAGACTCACCCCATTACTATAACACTATTATGAGCATGATCTCGGCCGGGTTAAGTGTGACTTCTCATAGGCTTTCCCACTCGACCATGGTAACCCTTGAAGAAATTTTTAAAATTTCAAAACTAAGTCCAGATATCCAGGCTCAGGACTAACCCCATAACAGCAAGACATTACTGGGAATGATTTTATTTACTAAAGGCCCTTTATTACAGCTTTCTTAAAGCCTGGGCCCACAAACTCACCCCATTATTACAACATTATTATGGCCGTGATCTTGGTCGACTTAAGTGTGACTTCTCTTAGGCTTTCTTACTCGACCATGGTAACCCTGGAACAAATTTTTGAGCATTCAAAACCTACGTCCAGACATACAGGCTCACAGACTAACCCCATAACAGTAACACATTACTTGGCATGATTTTATTCAGTAAAGGCCTGGACGCACAAACTCACCCCAATACTACAACATTATTATGAGCATGATCTTGGCCGGATTTAAGTGTGAGTTCTCGTAGGCTTTCCCACTCGACCATGGTTACCCTGGAAGAAATTTTTAAACGCTCAAAATCTAAATCCAGACATCCAGGGCTTCATCCAAGCGCTTCATCCAGGCGATATTGGCCGGTTTAATGCAACTTTTTGGATGCTAATCCAATCGACCATGGTAACCCTGGAACAAATATTTGAGCATTCAAAACCTACGCCCAGACATACAGGCTCACAGACTAACCCCATAACAGTAACACATTACTGGGCATGATTTTATTCAGTAAAGGCCCTGTATTACAGTTTTCTTTAAGGCTTGTGCCCATAAACTCACTCCATTACTTTAACACTAACAGGGGCATGATCTTGGCCGGGTTAAGTGTGACTTCTCGTAGTCTTTCCCACTCAACAATGGCAACCCTGGAAGAAATATTCAAGCATTCAAAACCTACATCCAGACATACAGGCTCACAGACAAAACCCCATAACAGTAACACATTACTGGGCATGATTTTATTCAGTAAAGGCCCTGTATTACAGTTTTCTTTAAGGCTTCGCCCACAAACTCACTCCATTACTATAAAACAATAAAGGGCATGATCTTGACAGGGTTAAGAGTGACTTCTCATAGGCTTTCCCACTCGACCATGGTAACCCTGGAAGAAATTTTTAAGCGCTCAAATCCTAAACCCAGACATCCAGGGCTTCATCCAGGCTCTTCATCCAGGCGATATTGGCCGGTTTAATTGCAACTTTTTGGATGCTAATCCACTCGACCATGGTAACCCTGGAACAAATATTTGAGCATTCAAAACCTACGTCCAGATATCCAGGCTCTAGACTAACCCCATAACAGCAAGACATTACTGGGCATGATTTTATTCACTAAAGGCCCTGTATTACAGTTTTCTTCAAGGCCTGGGCCCACAAACTCACCCCAGTAGTATAACACTTTCAAGGGCATGATCTTTGTCGGGTTTATTTTATTCAGTAAAGGCCTGAGCCCACAGACTCACCCCATTACTATAACACTATTATGGGCTTGATCTTGGCCGGGTTAAGTGTGACTTCTCGTAGTCTTTCCCACTCAACAATGGCAACCCTGGAAGAAATATTCAAGCATTCAAAACCTACGTCCAGACATCCAGGCTCACACACTAACCCCAGAACAATAACACATTACTGGGCATGATTTTATTCAGTAAAATCCCTGTATTACAGTTTTCTTTAAGGCATGAGCCCACAAACTCACCCCATTACTATAATATTTTCATGGGCATGATCTTGGCCGGGTTAAGCGTGACTTCTTTTAGGTTTTCCCACTCGACCAAGGTAACCCTGGAAGAAATATTGAAGCATTCAAAACCTAACCCCATAACAGTAACACTTTACTGGGCATGATTTTATTCAGTAAAGGCCTGGGCCCACAGACTCACCCCATTACTATAACACTATAATGGGCATGATCTTGGTCGACTTAAGTGTGACTTCTCGTAGGCTTTCTTACTCGACCATGGTAACCCTGGAAGAAACTTTTAAGCATTCAAAACCTACGTCCAGATATCCAAGCACACAGACTAACCCCTTAACAGTAACACAAAACTGGGCATGATTTTATTCAGTAAAGGCCTGGGCCCACAGACTCACTCCATTACTATATCACTATTAGGGGCATGATCTTGGCCTGGTTAGTGTGACTTCTCGTAGGCTTTCCCACTGACCATGGTCACCCTAGAAGAAGTTTTTAAGCATTCAAAACCTAAGTCCAGACATCCAGGAGATATTGGCCGGTTTAAGTAAGACTTCTCGGACGCTAATCCACTCGACCTTGGTAACCCTGGACAAATATTTGAATGTTCAAAACCTAGGTCCAGATATCCAGGCTCACAGACTAACCCCAGAACAATAACACATTACTGGGCATGATTTCATTCAGTAAAGCCCCTGTATTATAGTTTTCATGAAGGCATGGGCCCACAAACTCACCCCATTACTATGACACTTTCTTGGGCATGATCTTGGCCGGGTTATGTGACTTCTCGTAGGATTTCCCACTGACCATGGTAACCCTGGAAGAAATATTGAAGCATTCAAAACCTAAATCCAGACATCCAGGCTCACAGACTAACCCAATAACAGTTACACATTACTGGGCATGATTTTATTCACTAAAGGCCTGGGCCCAAAGATTCAACCCATTACTATAAAACTTTTATAAGCATGATCTTGGCCGGCTTAAGTGTGATTTCTCGTAGTCTTTCCCACTCAACAATGGTAACCCTGGAAGAAATATTCAAGTATTCAAAACCTATGTCCAGACATCCAGGCTCACAGACTAACCCCATAACAGTAACACATTACTGGGCATGATTTTATTCAGTAAAGGCCCTGTATTACAGTTCTTTAAGACCTGGGCCCACAAACTCACCCCATTACTATAAAACTTTAAAGGGCTTGATCTTTGACAGGGTTAAGAGTGACTTCATAGGCTTTCCCACTCTGACCATGGTAACCCTGGAAGAAATTTTTATGCGTTCAAAACCTAAGTCCAGACATCCAGGCGATATTGGCCGGTTTAAGTGCAACTCTTTGGATGCTAATCCACTCGACCATGGTAACCCTGGAACAAATATTTGAGCATTCAAAACCTACGTCCAGATATCCAGGCTCTAGACTAACCCCATAACAGCAAGACATTACTGGGCATGATTTTATTCACTAAAGGCCCTGTATTACAGTTTTCTTCAAGGCCTGGGCCCACAAACTCACCCCAGTACTATAACACTTTCAAGGGCATGATCTTTGTCGGGTTTATTTTATTCAGTAAAGGCCTGAGCCCACAGACTCACCCCATTACTATAACACTATTATGGGCATGATCTTGGCCGGTTTAAGTGTGACTTCTCGTAGTCTTTCCCACTTAACAATGGTAACCCTGGAAGAAATATTCAAGTATTCAAAACCTACGTCCAGACATCCAGGCTCACAGACTAACCCCATAACAGTAACACATTACTGGGCATGTTTTTATTCAATAAACGCCCTGTATTACAGTTTTCTTTAAGGCCTGGGCCCACAAACTAACACCATTACTATAAAATTTTTATGGGCATGATCTTCACAGGGTTAAGCGTGACTTCTCGTCGGCTTTCCCACTCGACCATGGTAACCCTGGAAGAAATTTTTAAGCATTCAAAACCTAAGTCCAGACATCCAGGGGCTTAATCCAGGCGCTTCATCCATGCGATATTGGCCGGTTTAAGTGCAACTCTTTGGATGCTAATCCACTCGACCATGGTAACCCTGGAACAAATATTTGAGCATTCAAAACCTACGTCCAGATATCCAGGCTCTAGACTAATCCCATAACAGCAAGACATTACTGGGCATGATTTTATTCACTAAAGGCCCTGTATTACAGTTTTCTTCAAGGCCTGGGCCCACAAACTCACCCCAGTACTATAACACTTTCAAGGGCATGATCTTGGCCGGTTTAAGTGTGACTTCTCGTAGTCTTTCCCACTCAACAATGGCAACCCTGGAAGAAAAATTCAAGCATTCAAAACCTACGTCCAGACATACAGGCTCACAGACTAACCCCATAACAGTAACACATTACTGGGCATGATTTTATTCAGTAAAGGCCATGTATTACAGTTTTTCTTAAGGCTTGGACCCACAAACTCACTCCATTACTATAACACTAATAGGGGCATGATCTTGGCCGGGTTAAGTGTGACTTCTCGTAGGCTTTCCCACTCGACCATGGTTACCCTGGAAGAAATTTTAAAACGTTCAAAATCTAAATCCAGACATCCAGGCTCACAGACTAACCGCATAACAGTAACACATTACTGGGCATGATTTTATTAAGTAAAGGCCCTGTATTACAGTTTTCTTTAAGGCCTGGGCCCACAAACACACCCCATTACTATAAAACTTTAAAGGGCATGATCTTGACAGGGTTAAGAGTGACTTCTCATAGGCTTTCCCACTCGACCATGGTAACCCTGGAAGAAATTTTTAAGCGTTCAAAACCTAAAGTCCAGACATCCAGGGGCTTCATCCAGGCGCTTCATCCAGGCGATATTGGCCGGTTTAAGTGCGACTTCTCGGATGCTAATCCACTCGACCATGGTAACCCTGGAACAAATATTTGAGCATTCAAAACCTACGTCCAGACATCCAGGCTCACAGACTAACCCCAGGACAATAACACTTTACAGGGCATGATTTCATTCAGTAAAGGCCCTGTATTATAGTTTTCTTTAAGGCATGGGCCCACAAACTCACCCCATTACTATGACACTTTCTTGGGCATGATCTTGGCCGGGTTAAGTGTGACTTCTCGTAGGTTTTCCCACTCGACCATGGTAACCCTGGAAGAAATATTGAAGCATTCAAAACGTAAATCCAGACATCCAGGCTCACAGACTAACCCAATAACAGTTACACATTACTGGGCATGATTTTATTCACTAAAGGCCTGGGCCCAAAGATTCAACCCATTACTATAACACTTTTATAAGCATGATCTTGGCCGGTTTAAGTGTGCTTTCTCGTAGTCTTTCCCACTCGACCATGGTAACCCTGGAAGAAATTTTTAACATTTCAAAAACTAAGTCCAGATTTCCAGGCTCAAGACTAACCCCATTAGAGCAATTCAATACTGGGCATGATTTTGTTCACTAAATGCCCTGTATTACAGTTTTTTTTAAGGCCTGGGCTCAGAAACTCACCCCATTACTAAAACACTTTTATGGGCATGACCTTGGCTGGGTTAAGTGTGACTTCTCGTAGGCTTTCTTACTCGACCATGGTAACCCTGGAACAAATGTTTGAGCGTTCAAAACCTACATCCAGACATCCAGGCGCTTCAACCAGTCGATATTGGCCGGTTTAAGTGCGACTTCTCGGACGCTTATCCACTCGACCATGGTAACCCTGGAACTAATTTTTGAGCAATCAAAACCTACGTGCAGACATCCAGGATCACAATCTAACCCCATAACAGTGACACATTACTGGGCATGATTTTATTCAGTAAAGGCCTGGACCCACAAACTCACCCCAATACTACAACATTATTATGGGCATGATCTTGGCCGACTTAAGTGTGACTTCTCGTAGGCTTTCCCACTCGACCATGGTTACTCTGGAAGCAATTTTTAAACGTTCAAAATCTAAATCCAGACAACAGTAACACATTACTGGGCATGATTTTATTCAGTAAAGGCCCTGTATTACAGTTTTCTTCAAGGCCTGGGCCCACAAACTCACCCCATTACTATAACACTTTAAAGGGCATGATCTTGACAGGGTTAAGAGTGACTTCTCATAGGCTTTCCCACTCGACCATGGTAACCCTGGAAGAAATTTTTAAGCGTTCAAAACCTAAGTCCAGACATCCAGGGGCTTCAGCCAAGCGATATTGGCCGGTTTAAGTGCAACTCTTTGGATGCTAATCCACTCGACCATGGTAACCCTGGAACAAATATTTGAGCATTCAAAACCTACGTCCAGATATCCAGGCTCTAGACTAACCCCATAACAGCAAGACTTTACTGGGCATGATTTTATTCAGTAAAGACCCTGTATTACAGTTTTTTTTTTAAGGCCATGGACCACAAACTCACCCCGTTATTATAAAACGTTTATGGGTATGACCTTGGCCAGGTCAAGTGTGACTTCTTGCAGACTTTCCCACTCAACCATGGTAACCCTGGAGGAAATTATTAAGCGTTCAAAACCTAGATCCAGATATCCAGGATCACAGACAAACCCCATAACAGTAACACATTACTTAGCATGATTTTGTTCAGGTAAGGCCTGGGCCCACAAACTCACCCCATTACTATAACACTTTTATGGGCATGATCTTGGCGGGTTAAGTGTGATTTCTCGTGAGGCTTTCCCACTCGACCATGGTAACCCTGGAAGAAATATTTAAGCGTTCAAAACCTACGCCTAGACATCCAGGCTCACAGACTAACCCCATAACAGCAACACATTACTGGGCATGATTTTATTCAGTAAAGACCCTGTATTACAGTTTTCTTTAAGGCTAGGGACCACAAACTCACCCCTTTACTATAAAACATTTATGGGTATGACCTTGGCCAGGTCAAGTGTGACTTCTTGCAGACTTTCCCACTCGACCATGGTAAGCCTGGACGAAATTTTTAAGCGCTCAATTCCTACATCCAGACATTCAGGCTCACAGCCTAACCCCATAACAGTAACACGTTACTGGGCATGATTTTATTCGATAAAGGCCTGGGCCCACAGAATCACCCTATTACTATAATACTTTTATGGGCATGATCTAGGCCGGGTTAAGTGTGACTTCTCATAGGCTTTCCCACTCGACCATGGTAACCCTGGGAGAAATTTTTAAGCATTCAAAACCTAAGTCCAGGCATCCAGGCGCTTCATCCAGGCAATATTGATTAGGTTGAGTGTGACTTCTCGGACACTTTTCCACTTGATCATGGTCACCCTGGAAGAAATATTTAAACGTTCAAAACTTAAGTCCAGGTATCCAGGCGCTTAAGCCAGGCGATATTGGCTGGGAAAAGAGCGACGTCTAGGACGCTTTTCCACTCGATCATGGTAACCCTGGAAGAAATTTTTAAGCGTTCAAAACTTAAGCCCAGACATCCAGGCAATAATGGCCGGTTTAAGTGCAACTTCTCGGACGCTTTCCTACTCGACCATGGTAACCCTGGAAGAAATATTTAAGCGTTCAAAACCTACGTCTAGACATCCAGGCTCACAGACTAACCCCATAACAGTGAAACATAACTGGGCATGATTTTATTCACTAAAGACTCTGTAATACAGCTTTCTTTAAGGCCTGGGCCCACAAACTCACCCCATTACCATAACACTTTTATGGGCATGATCTTGGCCGGGTTAAGGGTGACTTCTTGTAGGCTATTTCACTCAACCATGGTAAACGTGGAAGAAATTTTTAAGCATTCAAAACCTAAGTCCAGACATCCAGGCGCTTAATCCAGGCGATATTGGTTGGGTTAAGAGCGACTTCTCGGACGCTTTTCAACTCGACCATGGTAATCCTGGAAAAATATTTAAGCGTTCAAAACCTACGTCCAGACATCCAGGCTCACAGATTAACACAATAACAGCAACACATGACTGGGCATGATTTTATTCAGTTATGGCCTGGGCCCACAAACTCAACCCATTACTATAACACTTTTATGGACATGATCTTAGCCGTGTTAAGGGTGATTTCTCGTAGGCTATCCCACTCAACCATGGTAATCCTGGAAGAAATATTTAAGCTTTCAAAACCTACGTCCAGACATCCAGGCTCACAGACTTACCCCATAACAGCAACACATGACTGGGCCGGATTTTATTCAGTTATGGTCTGGGTCCACAGACTCACCCCATTACTATAACACTTTTATGGACATGATCTTGGCCATGTTAAGTGTGACTTCTCGTAGGCTTTCCCACTCGACCATGGTAACCCTGAAAGAGATTTTAAAGCATTTAAAACCAAAAAGTCCAGACATCCACGCGCTTCAGCCAGGCGATATTGGTCGGGTTAAGTGTGACTTCTCGTAGGCTTTCCCACTCGACCATGGTAACCCTGGAAGAACTATTTAAGCGTTCAAAAGCTACGTCCAGACATCCAGGCTGACAGAACAACCCCATAAAAGTGACACATTACTGGGCATGATTTTATTCAGTTATGGCCTAGGCCCACAGACTCACCCCATTACTACAAAACTTTTACGGGCATGATCTTGGCCGGGTTATGTGTGACTTCTCGTAGGCTTTCCTACTCAACCATGGTAACCCTGGAAGAAACTTTTAAGCGTTAAAAACCTAAATCCACACATCCAGGCTCACAGATCAACCCCATAACAGTAGCACATTACTGGGCATGATTTTATTCAGTTACGGCCTAGGCCCACAGACTCACCCCATTACTACAAAACTTTTATGGGCATGAACTTGGCCGGGTTAAGTGCTAGCTCTCGGAGGCTTTCCCACTCGACCATGGTAACCCTTGAAGAAATTTTAAAGCGTTCGAAACCAAAGTCCAGACATCCTGGCACTTCATGCAGGCGATATTTGCCTGTTTAAGTGCGACTTCTCGGATGCTTTTCCACTCGACCATGATAACCCTGGAAGAAACATTTAAGCGTTCACAACCCACGTCCAAACATCCAGGCTTACAGACTAACCCCATAACAGAAACCTATTACTGGGCATGATTTTTTTCAGTAAAGGCCCTGTATTACAGTTTTCTTCAAGTCCTGGGACCACAAACTCACCCCATTACTATAACACTTTTATGGGCATGATCTTGGCCGCGTTAAGTGTGACTTCTCGTAGGCTTTCCCACTCGACCATGGTAACCCCTGGAAGAAATATTTAAGCGTTCAAAATCTAAGTCCAGGCATCCAGGCACATCATCCAGGCGATATTGGCTGGGTTAAGGGCCACTTCCCGGATGCTTTCCACTCAACCATGGTAACCTTGGAAGAAATATTTAAGCATAAAAAAAACTAAGTCCAGACATCCAGGTGCTGCTAGCAATGTTAAGTGCGAATTCTCGGACACTTTCCCACTCGACCATGGTAACCCTGGAAGAAATATTTAAGCGTTCAAAACCTACGCCCAGACATCTAGGCTCACAGACTAACCCCATAACAGTAACACATTACTGGCCGTGATTTTATGCAGTAGCAACCCTGTATTATAGCTTTCTTTAAAGCCTGGGCACACAAACTCACCCCATCACTACAAAACTTTTATGGGTATGTTCTTGGCCGGTTTAAGTGCGACTTCTTGGAGGCTTTCCCAATCGACCATGGTAACCCTGGAAAAAATTTTTAAGCGATCAAAACCAAAGTCCAGACATCCACGCGCTGCTAGCCAGGTTAAGTGCGAATTCTCGGACACTTTCCCACTCGACCATGGCAATTCTGGAAGAAATATTTAAGTGTTCAAAACCTACGCCCAGACATCCAGTCTCACAGACTAACCCCATAATGGTAACACATTACTGGGCATGATTTTATTAAGTAAAGGCCTGGGCCCACAGACTCACCCCATTACTATAATATTTTATGGGCATGATTGTGGCCGGATTAAGTGTGACTGATCGTAGGCTTCCCCACTCGACCATGATAAACCTGGAAGAAAATTTTAAGCGTTCAAAACCTAAGTCAGGACTTCCAGGTGCTCAAACCAGGCGATTTCGGCCGGGTTAAGGGCGACTTCTCAAACCCTTTTCAACTCGACCATGGTAACCCTAGAAGAAATATTTAAGCGTTTAATTCCTACATCCAGACATTCAGGCTCACAGACTAACCCCATAACACTAACACGTTACTGGGCATGATTTTATTCAATAAAGGCCTGGGACCACAGAGTCACCCCATTACTATAATACTTTTATGGGCATGATCTAGGCCGGGTTAAGTGTGACTTCTCGTTGGCTTTCCCACTCAACCATGGCAACCCTGGAAGAAATTTTTAAGCATTCAAAACCTAAGTCCAGACATCCAGGGGCTTCATCCAGGCGCTTCGTCCAGGCGATATTGGCCGGTTTAAGTGCGACTTCTCGGATGCTAATCCACTTGACCATGGTAACACTGGAACAAATATTTGAGCATTCAAAACCTACGTCCAGACATCCAGGCTCACAGACTAATCCCATAACAGTAACACATTACTGGGCATGATTTTATTCAGTAAAGGCCTGGACCCACAAACTCACCCCAATACTACAACATTATTATGGGCATGATCTTGGCCGACTTAAGTGTGACTTCTCGTAGGCTTTCCCACTCGACCATGGTTACCCTGGAAGAAATTTTTAAAATTTCAAAACTAAGTCCAGATATCCAGGCTCAGGACTAACCCCATAACAGCAAGACATTACTGGGAATGATTTTATTCACTAAAGGCCCTTTATTACAGCTTTCCTTAAAGCCTGGGCCCACAGACTCACCGCATTATTCTATCACTATTACGGGCATGATCTTGGCCGTGTTAAGTGTGACTTCTTGTAGGCTTTCTTACTCGACCATGGTAACCCTGGAAGAAACTTTTAAGCGTTCAAAACCTACATCCAGGCTCACAGACTAACCCCAAAACAGTAACACATTACTGGGCATGATTTTATTCAGTAAAGGCCTGGGCCCACAGACTCACCCCATTACTACAACACTATTATGGGCATGATCTCGGCCGGGTTAAGTGTGACTTCTCATAGGCTTTCCCACTCGACCATGGTAACGCTTGAAGAAATTTTTAAAATTTCAAAAACTAAGTCCAGATATCCAGGCTCAGGACTAACCCCATAACAGCAAGACATTACTGGGAATGATTTTATTCACTAAAGGCCCTTTATTACAGCTTTCCTTAAAGCCTGGGCCCACAGACTCACCCCATTATTACAACACTATTATGGGCATGATCTTGGTCGACTTAAGTGTGACTTCTCTTAGGCTTTCTTACTCGACCATGGTAACCCTGGAAGAAACTTTTAAGCGTTCAAAACCTACATCCAGACATCCAGGCGCTTCATCCAGTCCATATTGGCCGGTTTAAGTGCGACTTCTCGGACGCTTATCCACTCGACCATGGTAACCCTGGAACAAATTTTTGAGCATTCAAAACCTACGTCCAGACATCCAGGCTCACAGACTAATCCCATAACAGTAACACATTACTGGGCATGATTTTATTCAGTAAAGGCCCTGTATTACAGTTTTCTTTAAGGCCTGGGCCCACAAACTCACCCCATTACTATAAAACTTTAAAGGGCATGGTCTTGACAGGGTTAAGAGTGACGTCTCATAGGCTTTCCCACTCGACCATGGTAACCCTGGAAGAATTTTTTAAGCGTTCAAAACCTAAGTCCAGACATCCAGGGGCTTCATCCAGGCGATATTGGCCGGTTTAAGTGCGACTTCTCGGATGCTAATCCACTCAACCATGGTAACCCTGGAACAAATATTTGAGCATTCAAAACCTACGTCCAGATATCCAGGCTCAAGACTAACCCCATAACAGTAACACATTACTGGGCATGATTTTATTCACTAAAGGCCCTGTACTACAGTTTTCTTTAAGGCCTGGACCCACAGACTCACCCCATTACTAAAACACTATTATGGGTATGATCTTGGCCGGTGTTGAGTGTTACTTCTCGTAGGCTTTCCCACTCGACCATGGTTACCCTGGATGAAATTTTTAAACGTTCAAAATCTAAATCCAGACATCCAGGCTCACAGACTAACCCCATAACTGTAACACATTACTGGGCATGATTTTATTCAGTAAAGGCCCTGTATTACAGTTTTCTTCAAGTCCTGGGACAACAAACTCACCTCATTACTATAACACTTTAAAGGGCATGATCTTGACAGGGTTAAGAGTGACTTCTCATAGGCTTTCCCACTCGACCATGGTAACCCTGGAAGAAATTTTTAAGCGTTCAAAACCTAAGTCCAGACATCCAGGGGCTTCAGCCAAGCGATATTGGCCGGTTTAAGTGCGACTTCACGGATGCTAATCCACTCGACCATGGTAAGCCTGGGACAAATATTTGAGCATTCAAAACCTACGTCCAGATATCCAGGCTCAAGACTAACCCCAAAAGAACAATTCAATACTGGGCATGATTTTGTTCACTAAATGCCCTGTATTACAGTTTTCTTTAAGGTCTGGGCCCACAAACTCACCCCATTACTATAAAAACTTTAAAGGGCATGATCTTGACAGGGTTAAGAGTGAGTTCTCATAGGCTTTCCCACTCGACCATGGTAACCCTGGAAGAAATTTTTAAGCTTTCAAAACCTACGTCCAGACATACAGGCGCTTAATCCAGGTGATATTGGCCGGTTTAAGTGCCACTCTTTGGATGCAAATCCACTCGACCATGGTAACCCTGGAACAAATATTTGAGCATTCAAAACCTACGTCCAGATATCCAGGCTCTAGACTAACCCCATAACAGCAAGACATTACTGGGCATGGTTTTATTCACTAAAGGCCCTGTATTACAGTTTTCTTCAAGGCCTGGGCCCACAAACTCACCCCAGTACTATAACACTTTCAAGGGCATGATCTTGGCCGGTTTAAGTGTGACTTCTCGTAGTCTTTCCCACTCAACAATGGCAACCCTGGAAGAAAAATTCAAGCATTCAAAACCTACGTCCAGACATACAGGCTCACAGACTAACCCCATAACAGTAACACATTACTGGGCATGATTTTATTCAGTAAAGGCCATGTATTACAGTTTTCCTTAAGGCTTGGGCCCACAAACTCACTCCATTACTATAACACTAATAGGGGCATGATCTTGGCCGGGTTAAGTGTGACTTCTCGTAGGCTTTCCCACTCGACCATGGTTACCCTGGAAGAAATTTTTAAACGTTCAAAATCTAAATCCAGACATCCAGGCTCACAGACTAACCCCATAACAGTAACACATTACTAGGCATGATTTTATTCAGTAAAGGCCCTGTATTACAGTTTTCTTTAAGGCCTGGGCCCACAAACTCACCCCATTACTATAAAAACTTTAAAGGGCATGATCTTGACAGGGTTAAGAGTGAGTTCTCATAGGCTTTCCCACTCGACCATGGTAACCCTGGAAGAAATTTTTAAGCGTTCAAAACCTAAGTCCAGACATCCAGGGGCTTCATCCAGGCGCTTCATCCAGGCGATATTGGCCGGTTTAAGTGCGACTTCTCGGATGCTAATCCACTCGACCATGGTAACCCTGGAACAAATATTTGAACGTTCAAAACCTACATCCAGACATCCAGGCTCACAGACTAACCCCAGGACAATAACACATTACTGGGCATGATTTCATTCAGTAAAGGCCCTGTATTATAGTTTTCTTTAAGGCATGGGCCCACAAACTCACCCCATTACTATGACACTTTCTTGGGCATGATCTTGGCGGTTTAAGTGTGACTTCTCGTAGTCTTTCCCACTCAACAATGGTAACCCTGGAAGAAATATTCAAGTATTCAAAACCTACGTCCAGACATCCAGGCTCACAGACTAACCCCATAACAGTAACACATTACTGGGCATGATTTTATTCAGTAAAGGCCCTGTTTTACAGTTTTCTTTAAGGCCTGGGCCCACAAACTCACCCCATTACTATAAAACTTTAAAGGGCATGGTCTTGACAGGGTTAAGAGTGACGTCTCATAGGCTTTCCCACTCGACCATGGTAACCCTGGAAGAAATTTTTAAGCGTTCAAAACCTAAGTCCAGACATCCAGGGGCTTCATCCAGGCGATATTGGCCGGTTTAAGTGCGACTTCTCGGATGCTAATCCACTCGACCATGGTAACCCTGGAACAAATATTTGAGCATTCAAAACCTACGTCCAGATATCCAGGCTCAAGACTAACCCCATAACAGCAAGACATTACTGGGAATGATTTTATTCACTAAAGGCCCTGTACTACAGTTTTCTTTAAGGCCTGGACCCACAGACTCACCCCATTACTAAAACACTATTATGGGTATGATCTTGGCCGGTGTTGAGTGTTACTTCTCGTAGGCTTTCCCACTCGACCATGGTAACCCTGGAAGAAATTTTTAACATTTCAAAAACTAAGTCCAGATATCCAGGCTCAAGACTAACCCCATAACAGCAAGACATTACTGGGAATGATTTTATTCACTAAATGCCCTGTATTACAGTTTTCTTTAAGGCCTTGGCCCACAAACTCACCCCATTATTATAACACTTTTATGGGCATGATCTTGGCCGGGTTAAGTGTGACTTCTCGTAGGCTTTCTTACTCGACCATGGTAACCCTGGAACAAATGTTTGAGCGTTCAAAACCTACATCCAAACAACCAGGCGCTTCATCCAGTCGATATTGGCGGTTTAAGTGCGACTTCTCGGACGCTTATCCACTCGTCCATGGTAACCCTGGAACAAATTTTTGAGTATTCAAAACTCACGTCCCGACATCCAGGCTCACAGACTAATCCCATAACAGTAACACATTACTGGGCATGATTTTATTCAGTAAAGGCCTGGACCCACAAACTCACCCCAATACTACAACATTATTATGGGCATGATCTTGGCCGACTTAAGTGTGACTTCTCGTAGGCTTTCCCACTCAACCATGGTTACCCTGGATGAAATTTTTAAACGTTCAAAATCTAAATCCAGACATCCAGGCTCACAGACTAACCCCATAACTGTAACACATTACTGGGCATGATTTTATTCAGTAAAGGCCCTGTATTACAGTTTTCTTCAAGGCCTGGGCCCACAAACTCACCCCATTACTATAACACTTTAAAGGGCATGATCTTGACAGGGTTAAGAGTGACTTCTCATAGGCTTTCCCACTCGACCATGGTAACCCTGGAAGAAATTTTTAAGCGTTCAAAACCTAAGTCCAGACATCCAGGGGCTTCAGCCAAGCGATATTGGCCGGTTTAAGTGCGACTTCACGGATGCTAATCCACTCGACCATGGTAACCCTGGGACAAATATTTGAGCATACAAAACCTACGTCCAGATATCCAGGCTCAAGACTAACCCCAAAAGAGCAATTCAATACTGGGCATGATTTTGTTCACTAAATGCCCTGTATTACAGTTTTCTTTAAGGTCTGGGCCCACAAACTCACCCCATTACTATAACACTTTTATGGGCATGATCTTTGCCGGGTTAAGTGTGACTTCTCGTAGGCTTTCTTACTCGACCATGGTAACCCTGGAACAAATGTTTGAGCGTTCAAAACCTACATCCAGACATCCAGGCGCTTCATCCAGGCGACATTGGCCGGTTTAAGTGCAACTCTTTGGATGCTAATCCACTCGACCATGGTAACCCTGGAACAAATATTTGAGCATTCAAAACCTACGTCCAGATATCCAGGCTCTAGACTAACCCCATAACAGCAAGACTTTACTGGGCATGATTTTATTCAGTAAAGACCCTGTATTACAGTTTTTTTTTTAAGGCCAGGGACCACAAACTCACCCCGTTATTATAAAACGTTTATGGGTATGACCTTGGCCAGGTCAAGTGTGACTTCTTGCAGACTTTCCCACTCAACCATGGTAACCCTGGAGGAAATTATTAAGCGTTCAAAACCTAGATCCAGATATCCAGGATCACAGACAAACCCCATAACAGTAACACATTACTTAGCATGATTTTGTTCAGGTAAGGCCTGGGCCCACAAACTCACCCCATTACTATAACACTTTTATGGGCATGATCTTGGCCGGGTTAAGTGTGATTTCTCGTAGGCTTTCCCACTCGACCATGGTAACCCTGGAAGAAATATTTAAGCGTTCAAAACCTACGTCTAGACATCCAGGCTCACAGACTAACCCCATAACAGCAACACATTACTGGGCATGATTTTATTCAGTAAAGACCCTGTATTACAGTTTTCTTTAAGGCTAGGGACCACAAACTCACCCCTTTACTATAAAACATTTATGGGTATGACCTTGGCCAGGTCAAGTGTGACTTCTTGCAGACTTTCCCACTCGACCATGGTAAGCCTGGACGAAATTTTTAAGCGCTCAATTCCTACATCCAGACATTCAGGCTCACAGCCTAACCCCATAACAGTAACACGTTACTGGGCATGATTTTATTCGATAAAGGCCTGGGCCCACAGAATCACCCTATTACTATAATACTTTTATGGGCATGATCTAGGCCGGGTTAAGTGTGACTTCTCATAGGCTTTCCCACTCGACCATGGTAACCCTGGGAGAAATTTTTAAGCATTCAAAACCTAAGTCCAGGCATCCAGGCGCTTCATCCAGGCAATATTGATTAGGTTGAGTGTGACTTCTCGGACACTTTTCCACTTGATCATGGTCACCCTGGAAGAAATATTTAAACGTTCAAAACTTAAGTCCAGGTATCCAGGCGCTTAAGCCAGGCGATATTGGCTGGGAAAAGAGCGACGTCTAGGACGCTTTTCCACTCGATCATGGTAACCCTGGAAAAAATTTTTAAGCGTTCAAAACTTAAGCCCAGACATCCAGGCGATAATGGCCGGTTTAAGTGCAACTTCTCGGACGCTTTCCTACTCGACCATGGTAACCCTGGAAGAAATATTTAAGCGTTCAAAACCTACGTCTAGACATCCAGGCTCACAGACTAACCCCATAACAGTGAAACATAACTGGGCATGATTTTATTCACTAAAGACTCTGTAATACAGCTTTCTTTAAGGCCTGGGCCCACAAACTCACCCCATTACCATAACACTTTTATGGGCATGATCTTGGCCGGGTTAAGGGTGACTTCTTGTAGGCTATTTCACTCAACCATGGTAAACGTGGAAGAAATTTTTAAGCATTCAAAACTTAAGTCCAGACATCCAGGCGCTTAATCCAGGCGATATTGGTTGGGTTAAGAGCGACTTCTCGGACGCTTTTCAACTCGACCATGGTAATCCTGGAAAAAATATTTAAGCGTTCAAAACCTACGTCCAGACATCCAGGCTCACAGATTAACACAATAACAGCAACACATGACTGGGCATGATTTTATTCAGTTATGGCCTGGGCCCACAAACTCAACCCATTACTATAACACTTTTATAGACATGATCTTAGCCGGGTTAAGGGTGATTTCTCGTAGGCTATCCCACTCAACCATGGTAATCCTGGAAGAAATATTTAAGCTTTCAAAACCTACGTCCAGACATCCAGGCTCACAGACTTACCCCATAACAGCAACACATGACTGGGCGGATTTTATTCAGTTATGGTCTGGGTCCACAGACTCACCCCATTACTATAACACTTTTATGGACATGATCTTGGCCATGTTAAGTGTGACTTCTCGTAGGCTTTCCCACTCGACCATGGTAACCCTGAAAGAGATTTTAAAGCATTTAAAACCAAAAAGTCCAGACATCCACGCGCTTCAGCCAGGCGATATTGGTCGGGTTAAGTGTGACTTCTCGTAGGCTTTCCCACTCGACCATGGTAACCCTGGAAGAACTATTTAAGCGTTCAAAAGCTACGTCCAGACATCCAGGCTGACAGAACAACCCCATAAAAGTGACACATTACTGGGCATGATTTTATTCAGTTATGGCCTAGGCCCACAGACTCACCCCATTACTACAAAACTTTTACGGGCATGATCTTGGCCGGGTTATGTGTGACTTCTCGTAGGCTTTCCTACTCAACCATGGTAACCCTGGAAGAAACTTTTAAGCGTTAAAAACCTAAATCCACACATCCAGGCTCACAGATCAACCCCATAACAGTAGCACATTACTGGGCATGATTTTATTCAGTTACGGCCTAGGCCCACAGACTCACCCCATTACTACAAAACTTTTATGGGCATGAACTTGGCCGGGTTAAGTGCTAGCTCTCGGAGGCTTTCCCACTCGACCATGGTAACCCTTGAAGAAATTTTAAAGCGTTGAAACCAAAGTCCAGACATCCTGGCACTTCATGCAGGCGATATTTGCCTGTTTAAGTGCGACTTCTCGGATGCTTTTCCACTCGACCATGATAACCCTGGAAGAAACATTTAAGCGTTCACAACCCACGTCCAAACATCCAGGCTTACAGACTAACCCCATAACAGAAACCTATTACTGGGCATGATTTTTTTCAGTAAAGGCCCTGTATTACAGTTTTCTTCAAGTCCTGGGACCACAAACTCACCCCATTACTATAACACTTTTATGGGCATGATCTTGGCGCGTTAAGTGTGACTTCTCGTGAGGCTTTCCCACTCGACCATGGTAACCCCTGGAAGAAATATTTAAGCGTTCAAAATCTAAGTCCAGGCATCCAGGCACATCATCCAGGCGATATTGGCTGGGTTAAGGGCCACTTCGGATGCTTTCCACTCAACCATGGTAACCTTGGAAGAAATATTTAAGCATAAAAAAAACTAAGTCCAGACATCCAGGTGCTGCTAGCAATGTTAAGTGCGAATTCTCGGACACTTTCCCACTCGACCATGGTAACCCTGGAAGAAATATTTAAGCGTTCAAAACCTACGCCCAGACATCTAGGCTCACAGACTAACCCCATAACAGTAACACATTACTGGCCGTGATTTTATGCAGTAGCAACCCTGTATTATAGCTTTCTTTAAAGCCTGGGCACACAAACTCACCCCATCACTACAAAACTTTTATGGGTATGTTCTTGGCCGGTTTAAGTGCGACTTCTTGGAGGCTTTCCCAATCGACCATGGTAACCCTGGAAAAAATTTTTAAGCGATCAAAACCAAAGTCCAGACATCCACGCGCTGCTAGCCAGGTTAAGTGCGAATTCTCGGACACTTTCCCACTCGACCATGGCAATTCTGGAAGAAATATTTAAGTGTTCAAAACCTACGCCCAGACATCCAGTCTCACAGACTAACCCCATAATGGTAACACATTACTGGGCATGATTTTATTAAGTAAAGGCCTGGGCCCACAGACTCACCCCATTACTATAATATTTTATGGGCATGATTGTGGCCGGATTAAGTGTGACTGATCGTAGGCTTCCCCACTCGACCATGATAAACCTGGAAGAAAATTTTAAGCGTTCAAAACCTAAGTCAGGACTTCCAGGTGCTCAAACCAGGCGATTTCGGCCGGGTTAAGGGCGACTTCTCAAACCCTTTTCAACTCGACCATGGTAACCCTGGAAGAAATATTTAAGCGTTTAATTCCTACATCCAGACATTCAGGCTCACAGACTAACCCCATAACACTAACACGTTACTGGGCATGATTTTATTCAATAAAGGCCTGGGACCACAGAGTCACCCCATTACTATAATACTTTTATGGGCATGATCTAGGCCGGGTTAAGTGTGACTTCTCGTTGGCTTTCCCACTCAACCATGGCAACCCTGGAAGAAATTTTTAAGCATTCAAAACCTAAGTCCAGACATCCAGGGGCTTCATCCAGGCGCTTCGTCCAGGCGATATTGGCCGGTTTAAGTGCGACTTCTCGGATGCTAATCCACTTGACCATGGTAACACTGGAACAAATATTTGAGCATTCAAAACCTACGTCCAGACATCCAGGCTCACAGACTAATCCCATAACAGTAACACATTACTGGGCATGATTTTATTCAGTAAAGGCCTGGACCCACAAACTCACCCCAATACTACAACATTATTATGGGCATGATCTTGGCCGACTTAAGTGTGACTTCTCGTAGGCTTTCCCACTCGACCATGGTTACCCTGGAAGAAATTTTTAAAATTTCAAAAACTAAGTCCAGATATCCAGGCTCAGGACTAACCCCATAACAGCAAGACATTACTGGGAATGATTTTATTCACTAAAGGCCCTTTATTACAGCTTTCCTTAAAGCCTGGGCCCACAGACTCACCGCATTATTCTATCACTATTACGGGCATGATCTTGGCCGTGTTAAGTGTGACTTCTTGTAGGCTTTCTTACTCGACCATGGTAACCCTGGAAGAAACTTTTAAGCGTTCAAAACCTACATCCAGGCTCACAGACTAACCCCAAAACAGTAACACATTACTGGGCATGATTTTATTCAGTAAAGGCCTGGGCCCACAGACTCACCCCATTACTACAACACTATTATGGGCATGATCTCGGCCGGGTTAAGTGTGACTTCTCATAGGCTTTCCCACTCGACCATGGTAACGCTTGAAGAAATTTTTAAAATTTCAAAAACTAAGTCCAGATATCCAGGCTCAGGACTAACCCCATAACAGCAAGACATTACTGGGAATGATTTTATTCACTAAAGGCCCTTTATTACAGCTTTCCTTAAAGCCTGGGCCACAGACTCACCCCATTATTACAACACTATTATGGGCATGATCTTGGTCGACTTAAGTGTGACTTCTCTTAGGCTTTCTTACTCGACCATGGTAACCCTGGAAGAAACTTTTAAGCGTTCAAAACCTACATCCAGACATCCAGGCGCTTCATCCAGTCCATATTGGCCGGTTTAAGTGCGACTTCTCGGACGCTTATCCACTCGACCATGGTAACCCTGGAACAAATTTTTGAGCATTCAAAACCTACGTCCAGACATCCAGGCTCACAGACTAATCCCATAACAGTAACACATTACTGGGCATGATTTTATTCAGTAAAGGCCCTGTATTACAGTTTTCTTTAAGGCCTGGGCCCACAAACTCACCCCATTACTATAAAACTTTAAAGGGCATGGTCTTGACAGGGTTAAGAGTGACGTCTCATAGGCTTTCCCACTCGACCATGGTAACCCTGGAAGAATTTTTTAAGCGTTCAAAACCTAAGTCCAGACATCCAGGGGCTTCATCCAGGCGATATTGGCCGGTTTAAGTGCGACTTCTCGGATGCTAATCCACTCAACCATGGTAACCCTGGAACAAATATTTGAGCATTCAAAACCTACGTCCAGATATCCAGGCTCAAGACTAACCCCATAACAGTAACACATTACTGGGCATGATTTTATTCACTAAAGGCCCTGTACTACAGTTTTCTTTAAGGCCTGGACCCACAGACTCACCCCATTACTAAAACACTATTATGGGTATGATCTTGGCCGGTGTTGAGTGTTACTTCTCGTAGGCTTTCCCACTCGACCATGGTAACCCTGGAACAAATGTTTGAGCGTTCAAAACCTACATCCAAACAACCAGGCGCTTCGTCCAGTCGATATTGGCCGGTTTAAGTGCGACTTCTCTGACACTTATCCACTCGTCCATGGTAACCCTGGAACAAATTTTTGAGTATTCAAAACCTACGTCCCGACATCCAGGCTCACAGACTAATCCCATAACAGTAACACATTACTGGGCATGATTTTATTCAGTAAAGGCCTGGACCCACAAACTCACCCCAATACTACAACATTATTATGGGCATGATCTTGGCCGACTTAAGTGTGACTTCTCGTAGGCTTTCCCACTCGACCATGGTTACCCTGGATGAAATTTTTAAACGTTCAAAATCTAAATCCAGACATCCAGGCTCACAGACTAACCCCATAACTGTAACACATTACTGGGCATGATTTTATTCAGTAAAGGCCCTGTATTACAGTTTTCTTCAAGTCCTGGGACAACAAACTCACCTCATTACTATAACACTTTAAAGGGCATGATCTTGACAGGGTTAAGAGTGACTTCTCATAGGCTTTCCCACTCGACCATGGTAACCCTGGAAGAAATTTTTAAGCGTTCAAAACCTAAGTCCAGACATCCAGGGGCTTCAGCCAAGCGATATTGGCCGGTTTAAGTGCGACTTCACGGATGCTAATCCACTCGACCATGGTAAGCCTGGGACAAATATTTGAGCATTCAAAACCTACGTCCAGATATCCAGGCTCAAGACTAACCCCAAAAGAACAATTCAATACTGGGCATGATTTTGTTCACTAAATGCTCTGTATTACAGTTTTCTTTAAGGTCTGGGCCCACAAACTCACCCCATTACTATAAAAACTTTAAAGGGCATGATCTTGACAGGGTTAAGAGTGAGTTCTCATAGGCTTTCCCACTCGACCATGGTAACCCTGGAAGAAATTTTTAAGCGTTCAAAACCTACGTCCAGACATACAGGCGCTTAATCCAGGCGATATTGGCCGGTTTAAGTGCAACTCTTTGGATGCAAATCCACTCGACCATGGTAACCCTGGAACAAATATTTGAGCATTCAAAACCTACGTCCAGATATCCAGGCTCTAGACTAACCCCATAACAGCAAGACATTACTGGGCATGATTTTATTCACTAAAGGCCCTGTATTACAGTTTTCTTCAAGGCCTGGGCCCACAAACTCACCCCAGTACTATAACACTTTCAAGGGCATGATCTTGGCCGGTTTAAGTGTGACTTCTCGTAGTCTTTCCCACTCAACAATGGCAACCCTGGAAGAAAAATTCAAGCATTCAAAACCTACGTCCAGACATACAGGCTCACAGACTAACCCCATAACAGTAACACATTACTGGGCATGATTTTATTCAGTAAAGGCCATGTATTACAGTTTTCCTTAAGGCTTGGGCCCACAAACTCACTCCATTACTATAACACTAATAGGGGCATGATCTTGGCCGGGTTAAGTGTGACTTCTCGTAGGCTTTCCCACTCGACCATGGTTACCCTGGAAGAAATTTTTAAACGTTCAAAATCTATATCCAGACATCCAGGCTCACAGACTAACCCCATAACAGTAACACATTACTAGGCATGATTTTATTCAGTAAAGGCCCTGTATTACAGTTTTCTTTAAGGCCTGGGCCCACAAACTCACCCCATTACTATAAAAACTTTAAAGGGCATGATCTTGACAGGGTTAAGAGTGAGTTCTCATAGGCTTTCCCACTCGACCATGGTAACCCTGGAAGAAATTTTTAAGCGTTCAAAACCTAAGTCCAGACATCCAGGGGCTTCATCCAGGCGCTTCATCCAGGCGATATTGGCCGGTTTAAGTGCGACTTCTCGGATGCTAATCCACTCGACCATGGTAACCCTGGAACAAATATTTGAACGTTCAAAACCTACATCCAGACATCCAGGCTCACAGACTAACCCCAGGACAATAACACATTACTGGGCATGATTTCATTCAGTAAAGGCCCTGTATTATAGTTTTCTTTAAGGCATGGGCCCACAAACTCACCCCATTACTATGACACTTTCTTGGGCATGATCTTGGCCGGTTTAAGTGTGACTTCTCGTAGTCTTTCCCACTCAACAATGGTAACCCTGGAAGAAATATTCAAGTATTCAAAACCTACGTCCAGACATCCAGGCTCACAGACTAACCCCATAACTGTAACACATTACTGGGCATGATTTTATTCAGTAAAGGCCCTGTATTACAGTTTTCTTTAAGGCCTGGGCCCACAAACTCACCCCATTACTATAAAACTTTAAAGGGCATGGTCTTGACAGGGTTAAGAGTGACGTCTCATAGGCTTTCCCACTCGACCATGGTAACCCTGGAAGAAATTTTTAAGCGTTCAAAACCTAAGTCCAGACATCCAGGGGCTTCATCCAGGCGATATTGGCCGGTTTAAGTGCGACTTCTCGGATGCTAATCCACTCGACCATGGTAACCCTGGAACAAATATTTGAGCATTCAAAACCTACGTCCAGATATCCAGGCTCAAGACTAACCCCATAACAGCAAGACATTACTGGGAATGATTTTATTCACTAAAGGCCCTGTACTACAGTTTTCTTTAAGGCCTGGACCCACAGACTCACCCCATTACTAAAACACTATTATGGGTATGATCTTGGCCGGTGTTGAGTGTTACTTCTCGTAGGCTTTCCCACTCGACCATGGTAACCCTGGAAGAAATTTTTAACATTTCAAAAACTAAGTCCAGATATCCAGGCTCAAGACTAACCCCATAACAGCAAGACATTACTGGGAATGATTTTATTCACTAAATGCCCTGTATTACAGTTTTCTTTAAGGCCTTGGCCCACAAACTCACCCCATTATTATAACACTTTTATGGGCATGATCTTGGCCGGGTTAAGTGTGACTTCTCGTAGGCTTTCTTACTCGACCATGGTAACCCTGGAACAAATGTTTGAGCGTTCAAAACCTACATCCAAACAACCAGGCGCTTCATCCAGTCGATATTGGCCGGTTTAAGTGCGACTTCTCGGACGCTTATCCACTCGTCCATGGTAACCCTGGAACAAATTTTTGAGTATTCAAAACCTACGTCCCGACATCCAGGCTCACAGACTAATCCCATAACAGTAACACATTACTGGGCATGATTTTATTCAGTAAAGGCCTGGACCCACAAACTCACCCCAATACTACAACATTATTATGGGCATGATCTTGGCCGACTTAAGTGTGACTTCTCGTAGGCTTTCCCACTCAACCATGGTTACCCTGGATGAAATTTTTAAACGTTCAAAATCTAAATCCAGACATCCAGGCTCACAGACTAACCCCAATAACTGTAACACATTACTGGGCATGATTTTATTCAGTAAAGGCCCTGTATTACAGTTTTCTTCAAGGCCTGGGCCCACAAACTCACCCCATTACTATAACACTTTAAAGGGCATGATCTTGACAGGGTTAAGAGTGACTTCTCATAGGCTTTCCCACTCGACCATGGTAACCCTGGAAGAAATTTTTAAGCGTTCAAAACCTAAGTCCAGACATCCAGGGGCTTCAGCCAAGCGATATTGGCCGGTTTAAGTGCGACTTCACGGATGCTAATCCACTCGACCATGGTAACCCTGGGACAAATATTTGAGCATACAAAACCTACGTCTAGATATCCAGGCTCAAGACTAACCCCATAAGTGCAATTCAATACTGGGCATGATTTTGTTCACTAAATGCCCTGTATTACAGTTTTCTTTAAGGTCTGGGCCCACAAACTCACCCCATTACTATAACACTTTTATGGGCATGATCTTTGCCGGGTTAAGTGTGACTTCTCGTAGGCTTTCTTACTCGACCATGGTAACCCTGGAACAAATGTTTGAGCGTTCAAAACCTACATCCAGACATCCAGGCGCTTCATCTAGGCGACATTGGCCGGTTTAAGTGCAACTCTTTGGATGCTAATCCACTCGACCATGGTAACCCTGGAACAAATATTTGAGCATTCAAAACCTACGTCCAGATATCCAGGCTCTAGACTAACCCCATAACAGCAAGACTTTACTGGGCATGATTTTATTCAGTAAAGACCCTGTATTACAGTTTTTTTTTTTAAGGCCAGGGACCACAAACTCACCCCGTTATTATAAAACGTTTATGGGTATGACCTTGGCCAGGTCAAGTGTGACTTCTTGCAGACTTTCCCACTCAACCATGGTAACCCTGGAGGAAATTATTAAGCGTTCAAAACCTAGATCCAGATATCCAGGATCACAGACAAACCCCATAACAGTAACACATTACTTAGCATGATTTTGTTCAGGTAAGGCCTGGGCCACAAACTCACCCCATTACTATAACACTTTTATGGGCATGATCTTGGCCGGGTTAAGTGTGATTTCTCGTAGGCTTTCCCACTCGACCATGGTAACCCTGGAAGAAATATTTAAGCGTTCAAAACCTACGTCTAGACATCCAGGCTCACAGACTAACCCCATAACAGCAACACATTACTGGGCATGATTTTATTCAGTAAAGACCCTGTATTACAGTTTTCTTTAAGGCTAGGGACCACAAACTCACCCCTTTACTATAAAACATTTATGGGTATGACCTTGGCCAGGTCAAGTGTGACTTCTTGCAGACTTTCCCACTCGACCATGGTAAGCCTGGACGAAATTTTTAAGCGCTCAATTCCTACATCCAGACATTCAGGCTCACAGCCTAACCCCATAACAGTAACACGTTACTGGGCATGATTTTATTCGATAAAGGCCTGGGCCCACAGAATCACCCTATTACTATAATACTTTTATGGGCATGATCTAGGCCGGGTTAAGTGTGACTTCTCATAGGCTTTCCCACTCGACCATGGTAACCCTGGGAGAAATTTTTAAGCATTCAAAACCTAAATCCAGGCATCCAGGCGCTTCATCCAGGCAATATTGATTAGGTTGAGTGTGACTTCTCGGACACTTTTCCACTTGATCATGGTCACCCTGGAAGAAATATTTAAACGTTCAAAACTTAAGTCCAGGTATCCAGGCGCTTAAGCCAGGCGATATTGGCTGGGAAAAGAGCGACGTCTAGGACGCTTTTCCACTCGATCATGGTAACCCTGGAAGAAATTTTTAAGCGTTCAAAACTTAAGCCCAGACATCCAGGCGATAATGGCCGGTTTAAGTGCAACTTCTCGGACGCTTTCCTACTCGACCATGGTAACCCTGGAAGAAATATTTAAGCGTTCAAAACCTACGTCTAGACATCCAGGCTCACAGACTAACCCCATAACAGTGAAACATAACTGGGCATGATTTTATTCACTAAAGAAAGTTTTCTTTAAGGTCTGGGCCCACAAACTCACCCCATTACCATAACACTTTTATGGGCATGATCTTGGCCGGGTTAAGGGTGACTTCTTGTAGGCTATTTCACTCAACCATGGTAAACGGGGAAGAAATTTTTAAGCATTCAAAACTTAAGTCCAGACATCCAGGCGCTTAATCCAGGCGATATTGGTTGGGTTAAGAGCGACTTCTCGGACGCTTTTCAACTCGACCATGGTAATCCTGGAAAAAATATTTAAGCGTTCAAAACCTACGTCCAGACATCCAGGCTCACAGATTAACACAATAACAGCAACACATGACTGGGCATGATTTTATTCAGTTATGGCCTGGGCCCACAAACTCAACCCATTACTATAACACTTTTATGGACATGATCTTAGCCGGGTTAAGGGTGATTTCTCGTAGGCTATCCCACTCAACCATGGTAATCCTGGAAGAAATATTTAAGCTTTCAAAACCTACGTCCAGACATCCAGGCTCACAGACTTACCCCATAACAGCAACACATGACTGGGCCGGATTTTATTCAGTTATGGTCTGGGTCCACAGACTCACCCCATTACTATAACACTTTTATGGACATGATCTTGGCCATGTTAAGTGTGACTTCTCGTAGGCTTTCCCACTCGACCATGGTAACCCTGAAAGAGATTTTAAAGCATTTAAAACCAAAAAGTCCAGACATCCACGCGCTTCAGCCAGGCGATATTGGTCGGGTTAAGTGTGACTTCTCGTAGGCTTTCCCACTCGACCATGGTAACCCTGGAAGAACTATTTAAGCGTTCAAAAGCTACGTCCAGACATCCAGGCTGACAGAACAACCCCATAAAAGTGACACATTACTGGGCATGATTTTATTCAGTTATGGCCTAGGCCCACAGACTCACCCCATTACTACAAAACTTTTACGGGCATGATCTTGGCCGGGTTATGTGTGACTTCTCGTAGGCTTTCCTACTCAACCATGGTAACCCTGGAAGAAACTTTTAAGCGTTAAAAACCTAAATCCACACATCCAGGCTCACAGATCAACCCCATAACAGTAGCACATTACTGGGCATGATTTTATTCAGTTACGGCCTAGGGCCACAGACTCACCCCATTACTACAAAACTTTTATGGGCATGAACTTGGCCGGGTTAAGTGCTAGCTCTCGGAGGCTTTCCCACTCGACCATGGTAATCCTGGAAGAAATATTTAAGCGTTCAAATCCTACATCCAGACAATCAGGCTCACAGACTAACCCCATAACAGTAACAGGTTACTGGGCATGATTTTATTCAATAAAGGCCTGGGCACACAGAGTCACCCCATTACAATAAAACTTTTATGTGCATGATCTAGGCCGGATTAAGTGTGATTTCTCATAGGCTATCCGACTCAACCATGGTAACCCTGGAAGAAATTTTTAAACGATCAAAACCTAAGTCCAGACAACCAGGCTCACAGACTAACCCCATAACAGCAACACATTTCTGAGCATGATTTTATTCAGTAAAGGCCTGGGCCCACAAACTCACCCCATTACTATAACACTTTTATGGACATGATCTTGGCCGTGTTAAGTGTGACTTCTCGTAGGCTTTTCCGCTCGACCATGGTAACCCTGGAAGAAATATTTTAGTGTTCAAAACCTACATCCAGACAATCAGGCTCACAGACTAACCCCATAACAGTAACATGTTACTGGGCATGATTTTATTCAATAAAGGCCTGGGCACACAGAGTCACCCCATTACTATAAAACTTTTATGGGCATAAACTAGGCCGTGTTAAGTGTGACTTCTCGTAGGCTTTCCCACTCGACCATGGTAACCCTGGAAGAAATATTTAAGCGTTCAAAGCCTACATCCAGACATCCAGGCTCACACACTAACCCCATTACAGCAACAACTTACTGGGCATGATTTTATTCAGTAAAGACCCTGTAATACAGTTTTCTTTAAGGCCTGGGCCAACAAACTCACCCAATTACTATAAAACTTTTAAGGGCATGACCTTGGCCAGGTTAAGTGTGACTTCTTATAGAATTTCCCACTCGACCATGGTAACCCTGGAAGAAACATTTAAGCGTTCACAACCAACCTCCTCACATCCAGGATTACAGACTAACCCCATAACAGTAACACATTACTGAGCATGATTTTATTCAGTAAAGGCCTGGGCCCACAGACTCACCTCATTACTATAACACTTCTACGGGCATGATCTTGGCGGGTTAAGTGTGACTTCTGGAGGCTTTCCCACTCGACCACGTTAACCCTGGAAGAAATATTTAAGCAATCATAACCTAAATCCAGACATCCAGGCTCACAGAACAACCCCTTAACAGAAACACATTACTGGGCATGATTTTATTCGGTAAAGGCCTAGGCCCACAGACTTATCTCATTACTATAACACTTTTATGGGCATTAAGTTGGCCGGGTTAAGTGTGACTTCTCGTAGGCTTTCCCACTCGACCATGGTAACCCTGGAAGAAATATTTAAGCGTTCACAACCTACGTCCAGACATCCAAGCTCACAGACTAACCCAATAACAGTAACACATTACTGGGCATGATTTCATTCAGTAAAGTCCCTGTATTACAATTTTCTTCAAGTCCTGGGACCACAAACTCACCCCATTACTATAACACTTTTATGGGCATTAAGTTGGCCGGGTTAAGGTGACTTCTCGTTAGGCTTTCCCACTCGACCATGGTAACCCTGGAAGAAATATTTAAGCGTTCACAACCTACGTCCAGACATCCAAGCTCACAGACTAACCCAATAACAGTAACACATTACTGGGCATGATTTCATTCAGTAAAGTCCCTGTATTACAATTTTCTTCAAGTCCTGGGACCACAAACTCACCCCATTACTATAACACTTTTGTGGGCATGATCTTGGCCAAGTTAAGTGTGACTTCTCGTAGGCTTTCCCACTCGACCATGGTAACCCTGGAAGAAATATTTAAGCGTTCACAACCTACGTCCAGACATCCAAGCTCACAGACTAACCCAATAACAGTAACACATTACTGGGCATGATTTCATTCAGTAAAGTCCCTGTATTACAATTTTCTTCAAGTCCTGGGACCACAAACTCACCCCATTACTATAACACTTTTATGGGCATTAAGTTGGCCGGGTTAAGTGTGACTTCTCGTAGGCTTTCCCACTCGACCATGGTAACCCTGGAAGAAATATTTAAGCGTTCACAACCTACGTCCAGACATCCAAGCTCACAGACTAACCCAATAACAGTAACACATTACTGGGCATGATTTCATTCAGTAAAGTCCCTGTATTACAATTTTCTTCAAGTCCTGGGACCACAAACTCACCCCATTACTATAACACTTTTATGGGCATTAAGTTGGCCGGGTTAAGTGTGACTTCTCGTAGGCTTTCCCACTCGACCATGGTAACCCTGGAAGAAATATTTAAGCGTTCACAACCTACGTCCAGACATCCAAGCTCACAGACTAACCCAATAACAGTAACACATTACTGGGCATGATTTCATTCAGTAAAGTCCCTGTATTACAATTTTCTTCAAGTCCTGGGACCACAAACTCACCCCATTACTATAACACTTTTATGGGCATTAAGTTGGCGGGTTAAGTGTGACTTCTCGTAGGCTTTCCCACTCGACCATGGTAACCCTGGAAGAAATATTTAAGCGTTCACAACCTACGTCCAGACATCCAAGCTCACAGACTAACCCAATAACAGTAACACATTACTGGGCATGATTTCATTCAGTAAAGTCCCTGTATTACAATTTTTTTCTTCAAGTCCTGGGACCACAAACTCACCCCATTACTATAACACTTTTGTGGGCATGATCTTGGCCAAGTTAAGTGTGACTTCTCGTGAGGCTTTCCCACTCGACCATGGTAACCCTGGAAGAAATATTTAAGCGTTCACAACCTACGTCCAGACATCCAAGCTCACAGACTAACCCAATAACAGTAACACATTACTGGGCATGATTTCATTCAGTAAAGTCCCTGTATTACAATTTTCTTCAAGTCCTGGGACCACAAACTCACCCCATTACTATAACACTTTTATGGGCATTAAGTTGGCCGGGTTAAGTGTGACTTCTCGTAGGCTTTCCCACTCGACCATGGTAACCCTGGAAGAAATATTTAAGCGTTCACAACCTACGTCCAGACACCCAAGCTCACAGACTAACCCAATAACAGTAACACATTACTGGGCATGATTTCATTCAGTAAAGTCCCTGTATTACAATTTTCTTGAAGTCCTGGGACCACAAACTCACCCCATTACTATAACACTTTTATGGGCATTAAGTTGGCCGGGTTAAGTGTGACTTCTCGTAGGCTTTCCCACTCGACCATGGTAACCCTGGAAGAAATATTTAAGCGTTCACAACCTACGTCCAGACATCCAAGCTCACAGACTAACCCAATAACAGTAACACATTACTGGGCATGATTTCATTCAGTAAAGTCCCTGTATTACAATTTTCTTCAAGTCCTGGGACCACAAACTCACCCCATTACTATAACACTTTTATGGGCATTAAGTTGGCCGGGTTAAGTGTGACTTCTCGTAGGCTTTCCCACTCGACCATGGTAACCCTGGAAGAAATATTTAAGCGTTCACAACCTACGTCCAGACATCCAAGCTCACAGACTAACCCAATAACAGTAACACATTACTGGGCATGATTTCATTCAGTAAAGTCCCTGTATTACAATTTTCTTCAAGTCCTGGGACCACAAACTCACCCCATTACTATAACACTTTTGTGGGCATGATCTTGGCCGAGTTAAGTGTGACTTCTCGTAGGCTTTCCCACTCGACCATAGTAATCCTGGGAGAAATTTTTTAGCATTCAAAACTTAAGTCCAGACATCCAGGCGCTTCATCCAATCAATATTGACCGGGTTAAGGGTGACTTCTCGGAGGCTTTTCCACTCGACCATGGTAACCCTGGAAGAAATATTTAAGCGTTCAAAGCCTACATCCAGACATCCAGGCTCACACACTAACCCCATGACAGCAACACATTACTGGCCATGATTTTATTCAGTAAAGACCCTGTATTACAGTTTTCTTTAAGGCCTGGGCCCACAAACTCACCCAATTACTATAAAACTTTTAAGGGCATGACCTTGGCCAGGTTAAGTGTGACTTCTTATAGAATTTCCCACTCGACCATGGTAACCCTGGAAGAAACATTTAAGCGTTCACAACCAACCTCCACACATCCAGGATCACAGACTAACCCCATAACACTAACACATTACTGAGCATGATTTTATTCAGTAAAGGCCTGGGCCCACAGACTCACCTCATTACTATAACACTTCTACGGGCATGATCTTGGCCGGGTTAAGTGTGACTTCTCGGAGGCTTTCCCACTCGACCACGTTAACCCTGGAAGAAATATTTAAGCAATCATAACCTAAATCCAGACATCCAGGCTCACAGAACAACCCCTTAACAGAAACACATTACTGGGCATGATTTTATTCGGTAAAGGCCTAGGCCCACAGACTTATCTCATTACTATAACACTTTTATGGGCATTAAGTTGGCCGGGTTAAGTGTGACTTCTCGTAGGCTTTCCCACTCGACCATGGTAACCCTGGAAGAAATATTTAAGCGTTCACAACCTACGTCCAGACATCCAAGCTCACAGACTAACCCAATAACAGTAACACATTACTGGGCATGATTTCATTCAGTAAAGTCCCTGTATTACAATTTTCTTCAAGTCCTGGGACCACAAACTCACCCCATTACTATAACACTTTTATGGGCATTAAGTTGGCCGGGTTAAGTGTGACTTCTCGTAGGCTTTCCCACTCGACCATGGTAACCCTGGAAGAAATATTTAAAGCGTTCACAACCTACGTCCAGACATCCAAGCTCACAGACTAACCCAATAACAGTAACACATTACTGGGCATGATTTCATTCAGTAAAGTCCCTGTATTACAATTTTCTTCAAGTCCTGGGACCACAAACTCACCCCATTACTATAACACTTTTATGGGCATTAAGTTGGCCGGGTTAAGTGTGACTTCTCGTAGGCTTTCCCACTCGACCATGGTAACCCTGGAAGAAATATTTAAGCGTTCACAACCTACGTCCAGACATCCAAGCTCACAGACTAACCCAATAACAGTAACACATTACTGGGCATGATTTCATTCAGTAAAGTCCCTGTATTACAATTTTCTTGAAGTCCTGGGACCACAAACTCACCCCATTACTATAACACTTTTATGGGCATTAAGTTGGCCGGGTTAAGTGTGACTTCTCGTAGGCTTTCCCACTCGACCATGGTAACCCTGGAAGAAATATTTAAGCGTTCACAACCTACGTCCAGACATCCAAGCTCACAGACTAACCCAATAACAGTAACACATTACTGGGCATGATTTCATTCAGTAAAGTCCCTGTATTACAATTTTCTTCAAGTCCTGGGACCACAAACTCACCCCATTACTATAACACTTTTATGGGCATTAAGTTGGCCGGGTTAAGTGTGACTTCTCGTAGGCTTTCCCACTCGACCATGGTAACCCTGGAAGAATTATTTAAGCGTTCACAACCTACGTCCAGACATCCAAGCTCACAGACTAACCCAATAATAGTAACACATTACTGGGCATGACTTCATTCAGTAAAGTCCCTGTATTACAATTTTCTTCAAGTCCTGGGACCACAAACTCACCCCATTACTATAACACTTTTGTGGGCATGATCTTGGCCGAGTTAAGTGTGACTTCTCGTAGGCTTTCCCACTCGACCATAGTAATCCTGGGAGAAATTTTTTAGCATTCAAATCTTAAGTCCAGACATCCAGGCGCTTCATCCAATCAATATTGACCGGGTTAAGGGTGACTTCTCGGAGGCTTTTCCACTCGACCATGGTAACCCTGGAAGAAATATTTAAGCGTTCAAAGCCTACATCCAGACATCCAGGCTCACACACTAACCCCATGACAGCAACACATTACTGGCCATGATTTTATTCAGTAAAGACCCTGTATTACAGTTTTCTTTAAGGCCTGGGCCCACAAACTCACCCAATTACTATAAAACTTTTAAGGGCATGACCTTGGCCAGGTTAAGTGTGACTTCTTATAGAATTTCCCACTCGACCATGGTAACCCTGGAAGAAACATTTAAGCGTTCACAACCAACCTCCACACATCCAGGATCACAGACTAACCCCATAACACTAACACATTACTGAGCATGATTTTATTCAGTAAAGGCCTGGGCCCACAGACTCACCTCATTACTATAACACTTCTACGGGCATGATCTTGGCCGGGTTAAGTGCGACTTCTCGGAGGCTTTTCCACTCGACCATGTTAACCCTGGAAGAAATATTTAAGCAATAATAACCTAAATCCAGACATCCAGGCTCACAGAACAACCCCATAACAGTAACACATTACTGGGCATGATTTTATTCAGTAAAGGCCTGGGCTCACAGACTTATCTCATTACTATAACACTTTTATGGGCATTAAGTTGGCCGGGTTAAGTGTGACTTCTCGTAGGCTTTCCCACTCGACCATGGTAACCCTGGAAGAAATATTTAAGCGTTCACAACCTACGTCCAGACATCCAAGCTCACAGACTAACCCAATAACAGTAACACATTACTGGGCATGATTTCATTCAGTAAAGTCCCTGTATTACAATTTTCTTCAAGTCCTGGGACCACAAACTCACCCCATTACTATAACACTTTCATGGGCATATTCTTGGCCGAGTTAAGTGTGACTTCTTGTAGGCTTTCCCACTCGACCATGGTAACTTTGGAAAAAATTTTTAAGCATTCAAAACTTAGGTCCAGACATCCAGGTGCTTCATCCAGGCGATATTGGCTGGGTTAAGAGCGACTTCTCGGACGCTTTTTCACTCGACCATGGTAACCCCCTAAACAAATTTTTAAGCATTCAAAACTTAAGTCCAGACATCCAGGCGCTTCATCCAGGCGATATTGGCCGGTTTAAGTGCATCTTCTTGGATGCTTTCCACTCGACCATGGTAACCCTGGAAGAAACATTTAAGCGTTCTCAACCCACATCCAGACATCCAGGCTTACAGACTAACCCCATAACAGTAACACAATAATGGGCATGATTTTATTCAGTAAAGACCTTGTATTACAGCTTTCTTTAAAGCCTGCGCCAGCAGACTCACCCCATTATTATAACACTTTCAAGTGTATGATCTTGGCCGGGTTAAGTGTGACTTCTCATAGGCTTTCCCACTCGACCATGGTAACCCTTAAAGAAATATTTAAGCGTTCAAAACCTATGTCCAGACATACAGGTGCTTCATCCAGGCCATATTGGCCGGGTTAAGAGCCACGTCCCGGACACTTTTCCACTCGACCATGGTAACCCTGGAAGAAATATTTAAGCGTTCAAAACCTACGTCCAGACATCCAGGCTCACAGACTAACCCCACAACAACAAATTACTGGGCATGATTTTATTCAGTTATGGCCTGGGCCCACAGACTCACCCCATTACTAGAATACTTTTATGGGCATGATCTTGGCCGGGTTAAGTGCGACTTCTCGGACGCTTTTCCACTTGACCATGGTAACCCTGGAAAAAATATTTAAGCGTTCAAAACCTACGTCCAAACATCCAGGCTCAGAGACTAACCCCGTAACAGTAACATATTACTGAGCATGATTTTATTCAGAGAAGGCCCTGTATTACAGTTTTCTTCAAGTCCTGGGCCCACAAACTCAATCCATTACTATAACACTTTTATAGGCATGAACTTGGCCGGGTTAAGTGTGACTTCTCGTAGGCTTTTCCGCTCGACCATGGTAACCCTGGAAGAAATATTTTAGTGTTCAAAACCTACATCCAGACAATCAGGCTCACAGACTAACCCCATAACAGTAACATGTTACTGGGCATGATTTTATTCAATAAAGGCCTGGGCACACAGAGTCACCCCATTACTATAAAACTTTTATGTGCATGATCTAGGCCGGATTAAGTGTGATTTCTCATAGGCTATCCGACTCAACCATGGTAACCCTGGAAGAAATTTTTAAACGATCAAAACCTAAGTCCAGACAACCAGGCTCACAGACTAACCCCATAACAGCAACACATTTCTGAGCATGATTTTATTCAGTAAAGGCCTGGGCCCACAAACTCATTCTTATTACTATAACACTTTTATGGACATGATCTTGGCCGTGTTAAGTGTGACTTCTCGTAGGCTTTCCCACTCGACCTTGGTAACCCTGAAAGAGATTTTAAAGCATTCAAAACCAAAAAGTCCAGACATCCACGCGCTTCAGCCAGGCGATATTGGCCGGGTTAAATGTGACTTCTCGTAGGCTTTCCCACTCGACCATGGTAACCCTGGAAAAAATATTTAGGCGTTCAAAAGCTACGTCCAGACATCCAGGCTGACAGATCAACCCCATAAAAGTGACACATTTCTGGGCAGGATTTTATTCAGTTATGGCCTGGGCCCACAAACTCACCCCGTTACTATAACACTTTTACGGGCATGATCTTGGCCGGGTTATTTGTGACTTCTCGTAGGCTCTCCTACTCAACCATGGTAACCCCGGAAGAAACTTTTAAGCGTTAAAAACCTAAATCCACACATCCAGGCTCACAGATCAACCCCATAACAGTAGCACATTACTGGGCATGATTTTATTCAGTTATGGCCTAGGCCCACAGACTCACCCCTTTACTACAAAACTTTTATGGGCATGAACTTGGCCGGGTTAAGTGCTAGCTCTCAGAGGCTTTCCCACTCGACCACGGTAATCCTGGAAGAAATTTTTAAGTGATCAAATCTTAAATCCAGACATCCAAGCGCTTCGTCCAGGCGATATTGGCCGGGTTAAGGGCCACTTCCCGGACGCTTTCCCACTCGACCATGGTAACCCTGGAAGAAATATTTAGGCGTTCAAAAGCTACGTCCAGACATCCAGGCTGACAGATCAACCCCAAAAAATTAACACATTACTAGGCATGATTTTATTCAGTTATGGCCTGGGCCCACAAACTCACCCCGTTACTATAACACTTTTACGGGCATGATCTTGGCCGGGTTATGTGTGACTTCTCGTAGGCTTTCCTACTCAACCATGGTAAACCTGGAAGAACCTTTTAAGCGTTAAAAACCTAAACCCACACATCCAGGCTCACAGATCAACCCCATAACAGTAGCACATTACTGGGCATGTTTTTTTTCAGTTATGGCCTAGGCTCACAGACTTACCCCATTACTACAGAACTTTTATGGGCATGAACTAGGCCGGGTTAAGTTCTAGCTTTCGGAGGCTTTCCCACTCGACCATGGTAATCCTGGAAGAAATTTTTAAGTGATCAAATCCTAAGTCCAGACATCCAAGCGCTTCATCCAGGAGATAATGGCCGGGTTAAGGGCCACTTCCAGGACGCTTTTCCATTCGACCATGGTAACCCTGGAAGAAATATTTAAGCGTTCAAATCCTACGTCCAGACATTCAGGCTCACAGACTAACCCCATAACAGTAACATGTTACTGGGCATGATTTTATTCAATAAAGGCCTGGGCACACAGAGTCACCCCATTACTATAAAACTTTTATGGGCATAAACTAGGCCGGGTTAAGTGTGACTTCTCGTAGGCTTTCCCACTCGACCATGGTAACCCTGGAAGAAATATTTAAGCGTTCAAAGCCTACATCCAGACATCCAGGCTCACACACTAACCCCATTACAGCAACAACTTACTGGGCATGATTTTATTCAGTAAAGACCCTGTAATACAGTTTTCTTTAAGGCCTGGGCCCACAAACTCACCCAATTACTATAAAACTTTTAAGGGCATGACCTTGGCCAGGTTAAGTGTGACTTCTTATAGAATTTCCCACTCGACCATGGTAACCCTGGAAGAAACATTTAAGCGTTCACAACCAACCTCCTCACATCCAGGATCACAGACTAACCCCATAACAGTAACACATTACTGAGCATGATTTTATTCAGTAAAGGCCTGGGCCCACAGACTCACCTCATTACTATAACACTTCTACGGGCATGATCTTGGCCGGGTTAAGTGTGACTTCTCGGAGGCTTTCCCACTCGACCACGTTAACCCTGGAAGAAATATTTAAGCAATCATAACCTAAATCCAGACATCCAGGCTCACAGAACAACCCCTTAACAGTAACACATTACTGGGCATGATTTTATTCGGTAAAGGCCTAGGCCCACAGACTTATCTCATTACTATAACACTTTTATGGGCATTAAGTTGGCCGGGTTAAGTGTGACTTCTCGTAGGCTTTCCCACTCGACCATGGTAACCCTGGAAGAAATATTTAAGCGTTCACAACCTACGTCCAGACATCCAAGCTCACAGACTAACCCAATAACAGTAACACATTACTGGGCATGATTTCATTCAGTAAAGTCCCTGTATTACAATTTTCTTCAAGTCCTGGGACCACAAACTCACCCCATTACTATAACACTTTTGTGGGCATGATCTTGGCCGAGTTAAGTGTGACTTCTCGTAGGCTTTCCCACTCGACCATAGTAATCCTGGGAGAAATTTTTTAGCATTCAAAACTTAAGTCCAGACATCCAGGCGCTTCATCCAAGCAATATTGACCGGGTTAAGGGTGACTTCTCGGAGGCTTTTCCACTCGACCATGGTAACCCTGGAAGAAATATTTAAGCGTTCAAAGCCTACATCCAGACATCCAGGCTCACACACTAACCCCATGACAGCAACACATTACTGGCCATGATTTTATTCAGTAAAGACCCTGTATTACAGTTTTCTTTAAGGCCTGGGCCCACAAACTCACCCAATTACTATAAAACTTTTAAGGGCATGACCTTGGCCAGGTTAAGTGTGACTTATAGAATTTCCCACTCGACCATGGCAACCCTGGAAGAAACATTTAAGCGTTCACAACCAACCTCCACACATCCAGGATCACAGACTAACCCCATAACAGTAACACATTACTGAGCATGATTTTATTCAGTAAAGGCCTGGGCCCACAGACTCACCTCATTACTATAAGACTTCTACGGGCATGATCTTGGCCGGGTTAAGTGCGACTTCTCGGAGGCTTTTCCACTCGACCATGTTAACCCTGGAAAAAATATTTAAGCAATAATAACCTAAATCCAGACATCCAGGCTCACAGAACAACCCCATAACAGTAACACATTACTGGGCATGATTTTATTCAGTAAAGGCCTGGGCTCACAGACTTATCTCATTACTATAACACTTTTATGGGCATGATCTTGGCCGGGTTAAGTGCGACTTCTCGGACGCTTTTCCACTTGACCATGGTAACCCTGGAAAAAATATTTTAGTGTTCAAAACCTACATACAGGCTCACAGACTAACCCTGTAACAGTAACATATTACTGAGCATGATTTTATTCAGAGAAGGCCCTGTATTACAGTTTTCTTCAAGTCCTGGGCCCACAAACTCAATCCATTACTATAACACTTTTATAGGCATGAACTTGGCCGGGTTAAGTGTGACTTCTCGTTGGCTTTTCCGCTCGACCATGGTAACCCTGGAAGAAATATTTAAGCGTTCACAACCTACGTCCAGACATCCAAGCTCACAGACTAACCCAATAACAGTAACACATTACTGGGCATGATTTCATTCAGTAAAGTCCCTGTATTACAGTTTTCTTCAAGTCCTGGGCCCACAAACTCAATCCATTACTATAACACTTTTATAGGCATGATCTTGGCCGAGTTAAGTGTGACTTCTCGTAGGCTTTCCCACTCGACCATAGTAACCCTGGGTGAAATTTTTTAGCATTCAAAACTTAAGTCTAGAAATCCAGGCGCTTCATCCAAGCAATATTGACCGGGTTAAGGGTGACATCTCGGACGCTTTTCCACTCGACCATGGTAACCCTGGAAGAATTATTTAAACGTTCAAAACCTAAGTCCAGGCATCCAGGCGCTTCACAAACTCACCCCATTACTACAACACTTTCATGGGCATGATCTTGGCTGAGTTAAGTGTGACTTCTCGTAGGCTTTCCCACTCGACCAAGGTAACTCTCAAGAAATTTTTAAGCATTCAAAACTTAAGTCCAGATATCCAGGTGCTTCAGCCAGGCGAAATTGGCTGGGTTAAGAGCGACTTCTCAGACGCTTTTCCACTCGACCATGGTAACCCCCGAAACAAATTTTTAAGCATTCAAAACTGAAGTACAGACATCCAGGCGCTTCATCCAGGCGATATCGGCCGGTTTAAGTGCAACTTCTTGGACGCTTTTCCACTCGACCATGGTAACCCTGGAAGAAACATTTAAGCGTTGTCAACCCACGTCCAGACATCCAGGCTTACAGACTAACCCCATAATAGTAACACAATACTGGGCATGATTTTTTTCAGTAAAGACCCTGTATTATAGCTTTCTTTAAGGCCTGCGCCAACAAACTCACCCCATTACTATAACACTTTTAAGGGTATGATCTTGGCCGGGTTAAGTGTGATTTCTCATAGGCTTTCCCACTCGACCATGGTAACCCTTGAAGAAATATTTAAGCGTTCAAAACCTACGTCCAGACATCCAGGTGCTTCATCCAGGCGATATTGGCCGGGTTAAGAGCCCCTTCCCGGACACTTTTCCACTCGAACATGGTAACCCTGGAAGAAATATTTAAGCGTTCAAAACCTACGTCCAGACATCCAGGTTCACAGACTAACCCCATAACAGTAACACATTACTGGGCATTATTTTATTCAGTAAAGTCCAGGGCCCACAGACTCACCCCATTACTATAACACTTCTATGGGCATGATCTTGGCGGGGTTAAGTGTGACTTCTCGTAGGCTTTCCCACTCGACCATGATAACCCTGGAAGAAATAATTAGGCGTTCAAAACCTAAGTTCTGACATCCAAGTGATATTGGCCGGGTAAGAGCGACTTCTCGGACGCTTTTCCACTCGACTATAGTAAACCTGAAAGAAATATTTAAGCGTTCAAAACCTAAGTGCAGACATCCAGGCTCACAGACTAACACCATAACAGTAACACAGTACTGGGCATGATTTTATTCAGTAAAGGACTGGACCCACAGACTCACTGCATTCCTATAAAGCTTTTATGGGCATGATCTTGGCCAGGTTAAGTGTGACTTCTCGTAGGCTTTCCCACTCTACCATGGTAACCCTGGAAGAAACTTTTAAGCGTTCAAAACCTAAATCCACGCATCCAGGCTCACAGACCAACGCCATACCAGTAGCACATTACTAGGCATGATTTTATTAAATAAAGTCCTGAGCCCACAGACACACCCCATTACTATAAAATTTTGATGGGGCCTTTACTGAATAAATCTTGGCCGGGTTAAGTCCAAATTCTCAGAGGCTTTCCCACTCGACCATGGTAACCCGGGAAGGAATATTTAAGCGTTCAAAACCAAAGTCCAGACATCCAGGCGCTTCATCTTGTTGATCTTGGTCGTGACAGGTGCTATTTCTTGGACGCTTTCCCAATTGACCCCCAGCACCCTGGAGAAAACCTGCAAATGTTCAAAACGTAAGTTCAAACATCCACACGCTTCATCTAACAAATTGAGGCCGGGATTGATGCGACTTCTTGGACGCTTTCCCACTCGACCATGGTATCCCTGGAGGAACTTTTTATGCGTTCAAAACCTAAGCCCAAACATCCAGGCGCTTCATCCAGCCAATCTTTGCCGTGATAGGTGCTACTTCTTGGACGCTTTCCCACTCGATCCCCACCACCCTGGAGGAAATTTTTTAAATTTCAAAACCTAAGGACAAACATCCAGGCGCTTCATCCAGGCGATCGAGGCCGGGATAGATGCGACTTCTCGGACGACTTTTCACTTGACCCCCGCCACCCTGGAGGAAATTTTTTGAGCGTTCAAAATTTAAGCCCAGACATCAATTCACTTCATCCAGCCGATATTGGCCGCGTTAGGTGCGACTTCTCTGACGATTTTTCACTCGACACCCGCCACCCTGGAGGAAATAAGCCCAAACATCCAGATACTTCAACCAACCGGTCTTGGTCGGGTTAAGTTCGACTTCTCGGACGCTTTCCCACTCGACCATGGTAATCCTGGAGGAACTTTTTATGCGTTCAAAACCTAAGCCCAAACATCCAGGCGCTTCATCCAGCCAATCTTTGCCGTGATAGGTGCTACTTCTTGGACGCTTTCCCACTCGATCCCCACCACCCTGGATGAAATTTTTAAGCATTCAAAACCTAGCCACAAACATTCAGGCGCTTCATCCAGAATAGGTGCGATGTCTCGGACGCTTTCCCACTCGACCATGGTAATCCTGGAAAGAAATTTTTAAGTGTTCAAAAACTAAGCCTAAACATCTAGGCGCTTTTTCCAGCTCATATTGCCCGAGTTAAGCTTGACTTCTTGGGCGATTTCCCACTCGACCATGGTAAGCCTGGAAGAAATTTTTAAGCGTTTAAAACCTAAATCCAGACAACCAAGCGCTTCATCCCGCCGATATTGGCCGAGTTAAGCGCGACTTCTCGGACGACTTTTTCACTCAACCCCCGCCACCCTGGATGAAATTTTTAAGCATTCAAAACCTAGCCACAAACATTCAGGCGCTTCATCCAGATGATATTGGCCGGCTTAAGTGCGACTTCTCGGACGCTTTACCACTCAACCACGGTAACCATGGAAGAAATTTTTAAGCGTTCAAAACCTGAGTCCAAACATCCACGCGCTTCATCTTGCCAATCTTGGCCGTGATAGGTGTTGTTTCTTGCATGTTTTCCCATTCTAACCCCACTATCTTGGAGGAAATTTGTATACGTTCAAAACCTAAATCCAAACATCCAGGCACTTTATCCAGCCGATCTTGGCCAGGATAGGTGCGCCTTCTCAGAGGCTTTCCCACTCGATCATGGTAATCCTGGAAGAAATTTTTAAGCGTTCAAAACCTGAGTCCAGACATCAAGGCGCATCATCTAGCCGATCTTGGCCATGATAGGTGCTACTTCTTGGACTCTTTTCCCCTCGACCCCCGCCAACCTGGACCAAATTTTTAAAAGTTCAGACATCCAGGTTCACAGACTAACCCCATAACAGTAACATATTACTGGGCATGATTTTATTCAGTAAAGGCCCTGGATTACAGTTTTATTTAAGGCCTAGGCCCACACACTCACTCCATTACTACAACACTTTTATGGGCATGATCTTGGCCGGGTTAAGTGCATTTTTTTTTGAGAGTTTCCCACTCGACCATGGAAAGCCTGGAAGAAATTTTTAAGCGTTTTAAACCTAAGTCCAGACATCCAGGCGCTTCATTCAGCCAATATTGGCCGGGTTAAGTGCAACTTCTCGGACGCTTTACCTCTCAACCACGGTAACCATGAAATAAATTTTTCAGCATTTTAAACCTAAGTCCAAACATCCAGGAGCTTCATCCAGCCGATCTTGGCTGGGATAGGTGCGTTTTCTCGGACTATTTCCCACTCAACCATGGTAACCCTGGAAGAAATTTTTAAGCATTCAAAACCTAAGTCCAGACATCCAGGCGCTTCATTCAAGCGATATTGGCCGGGATAAGTGCTCCTTCTTATACGCTTTTCCACTTGACCATGGTAACCCTGGAGGAAATTTTTAAATGTTGAAAAACTTAGTCCTAACATTCAGGCGCTTCATCCAGCCAATCTTAGCCGGGATAGATGCAATTTCTCAGACACTTTCCCACTCAACCATGGTAACCCTGGAGGAAATTTTTAAGCGTTCAAAAACTAAGCCCAAACATCCAGGCGCGTCATCCAGCCAATTTTGGCCCCGGTTAAGTGCGACTTCTCGGAGGCTTTCCCACTCTACCATGGTAATCCTGGAAGAAAGTTTTAAGCGTTCAAAACCAAAGTCCAGACATACAGGATTTTCATTGAGCCGATATTGGCAGAGTTAGGTGCGACTTACCGGACACTTTCCCACTCGACCAAGTTAACCCTGGAGGAAATTTTTAAGCGTTCAAAATCTAAGCCCAAACATCTAGGCGATTTTTCCAGCCGATATTGCCCGAGTTAAGTTTGATTTCTTGGACGGTTTCCCACTCGACCATGGTAAGCCTGGAAGAAATTTTTAAGCATTTAAAACCTGAGTCCAGACATCAAGGCGCATCATCTAGCCGATCTTGGCCACGATAGGTGCTACTTCTTGGACTCTTTTCCCCTCGACCCCCGCCAACCTGGACCAAATTTTTAAGCATTTAAAACCTAAATCCAGACATCCAGGCGCTTCATCCAGCCGATATTGGCCTAGTTAGGTGCGACTTCTCAGACAACTTTTTCACTCGACCCCCGCCACCCTAGATGAAATTTTTAAGTGTTCAAAACCTTAGTCCAAATATCCAGGCGCTTCATCCAGTCAATCTTGGCCGGGATAGGTGCGATTTCTCGAATGCTTTCCCACTCAACCATGGTAACCCTGGAAGAAAATTTTTAAGCGTTTAAAACCTTAGACCAGACATCCAGGCGCTTCATCCAGCCGATATTGGCCGAGTTAGGTGCGACTTCTCAGACGCCTTTTTTACTCGACCCCGCCACCTTGGATGAAAGTTTTAAGCATTCAAAACCTAACCTCAGACATTCAAGCGCTTCATCCAGGCGATATTGGCCAGGACAGGTGCGACTTCTCGGAGGCTTTCCCATTCAACCATGGTAACCATGGAAGAAATTTTTAAACGTTTAAAACCTAAGTCCAGACATCCAGGCGCTTCATTTAGGTGATATTGGCCGGCTTAAGTGCGACTTCCCGGACACTTTCCCACTCGACCATGGTAACCCTGAAAAAATTTTTTAAGCATTTAAAACCTAAATCCAGACATCCAGGCGCTTCATCCAGCCGATATTGGCCTAGTTAGGTGCGACTTCTCAGACAACTTTTTCACTCGACCCCCGCCACCCTAGATGAAATTTTTAAGTGTTCAAACCCTTAGTCCAAATATCCAGGCGCTTCATCCAGTCAATCTTGGCCGGGATAGGTGCGATTTCTCGAATGCTTTCCCACTCGACCATGGTAACCCTGGAAGAAAATTTTTAAGCGTTCAAAACCTAAGTCCAGACATCCAGGTGCTTCATCTAGCCGATCTTGGACATGATAGGTGTTATTTCTTGGACATTTTCCCACTCGATCTCCACCACCCTGGAGGAAATTTTTAAGCGTTTAAAACCTAAATCCAAACATCCAGTCGCTTCATCCAGCTGATATTGGCCAGGTTAAGTGCGATCTCTCGGACGCTTTATCTCTCGACCATGGTAACCCTGAAAGAAATTTTTAAGCGTTTTAAACCTAAGTCTAAATATCCAGGCACTTCACCCAGCCGCTTCATCCCACTGATCTTGACCGGGATAGGTGCAACTTCTCAGACAACTTTTTCACTCGACCCCTGCCACCCTAGATGAAATTTTTAAGCGTTCAAAACCTAAGTCCAGACATCCAGGTGCTTCATCTAGCCAATCTTGGACGTGATAGGTGTTATTTCTTGGACATTTTCCCACTCGAACTCCACCTCTATGGAGAAAATTTGTAAACGTTCAAAACCTAAATCCAAACATCTAGGCACTTTATCCAGCTGATCTTGGCCGGGATAGGTGCGACTTCTCGGAGGCTTTCCCACACGACCATGGTAACCCTAGAGGAAATTTTTAAGCATTCAAAACCTAACCCCATACATCCAGGCGCTTCATCCAGCTGAACTTGGCCGGTTTCCCACTCGACCATGGTAAACCTGAAACACATTTTTAAGCATTCAAAGTCCAGGCATCCGGTCACTTCTTCCAGGCAATATTTGCCGGGTTAAGTGCGACTTCTCAGAGGCTTTTCCACTCGACCATGGTGACCCTGGAAGAAATTTTTAAACGTTTTAAACCTAAGTCCAGACATCCAGGCGCTTCATCTAGCCGATCTTGGCCGTGATAGGTGCTACTTCTTGTACTCTTTCCCACTCGACCCCTGCCACCCTGGAGGAACTTTTTAAACGTTCAAAACCTTAGTCCTATTATTCAAGCGCTTCATCCAGACGATCTTAGCCAGGATAGGTGCGATTTATCGGACGCTTTCCCACTCGACCACGGTAACCCTGGAGGAAATTTTTAAATAATCAAAATCTAAGCCCACACATCCGGGTGCTTCATCTAGCGGATCTTGGCTGTGATAGGTGCAACTTTTTGGACACTTTCCTATTTGACCCCCGCCACCCTGGAGGAAATTTTTAAACGTTCAAAATCTAAGTCCAAACATCCAGGCGCTATTGGCCGGGTTAAATGCGACTTGTCGGACGTTTTTCCACTCGACCATGGTAACCCTGGAGCAAATTTTTAAGCATTCAAAACCTAAACGCAGACATCCCTGTGCTTCTTCCAGCCAATCTTGCCCGAGTTAAGTTCGACTTCTTGGACGGTTTCCCAGTCAATCAATCAATCAATCAATCAATCATTTTTATTTATATAGCGCTTTTAACAACACAGGTTGCATCAAAGCACTGTACAGTATAATGTAAAAGAGTACAATGACAGGGGTGTATAATGACGAGAGTGACCAATTTCTTATTAAATGCAGAGACGGTCTCTGTAATCAATTTGACGTTAAATCACTAGAAGTTAAGTGTCCCCAACCAAGTAAGCCAGAGGCGACACCGGCAAGGAAACAAAACCCCATGCATACAGAATGGAGAAAAAATAACCTTGGGAGAAACCAGACTCAGTTGGGGTCAGTTCTCCTCTGACCGGACTGCCAGCACTTAACTTACACTTCAATTTTAAACGCAACTGTGTCAGATAGTGTAAATGACTTATTGCGTGTGTGTATGTGTGTGTGCATCAGGATCTGGTGATCTGTCGACGGGTGCATCTAGGTTTTCTGGTCTCTGATGAACATAATCTCTGTGTGCTGATCCACCATCTAGTCTGGATACAAACTGTGAAAACAGATTGAGAAAGAGACAGGACTAATATTAGCGTAGATGCCATTCTTTTTACGATGTCACAAGTACATCGTATTTTAGGAGTAGTGTTCCCGGTTGCAGCAAATCTAAGTAATGTAGCCTAAAAATCCTTTAACGGATTTGAATAATAAAAGGTGTGTTGGTGTGTTATGTGTAGGCTAAGTTAAAAAGATGTGTCTTTAATCTAGATTTAAACTGGCAGAGTGTGTCTGCTTCCCGAACAGAGTTAGGGAGATTGTTCCAGAGTTTAGGTGCTAGATAGTAAAAGGATCTGCCGCCCGCAGTTGATTTTGATATTCTAGGTATTATAAAAGGGCCAGAGTTTTGAGAACGTAGCGGACGTGCAGGACTATAATGTGATAAGAGCTCGCTCAAGTATTGAGGAGCTCAACCATTCAGAGCTTTATAGGTAATTAATAAGATTTTAAAATCTATCTGATGTTTGATAGGGAGCCAGTGCAGTGTTGACAGAACCGGGCTAATGTGATCATACTTCCTAGTTCTAGTAAGGACTCTGGCTGCTGCGTTTTGGACTAGCTGAAGTTTGTTTATTAAGCGTGCAAAACAACCACCCAATAAAGCATTACAATAATCTAACCTCGAGGTCATAAACGCATGAATTAATATTTCTGCATTAGAGGTTGAAAGCATAGGTCATAATTTAGATATATTTTTAAGATGGAAAAACGCAGTTTTACAGATGCTAGAAACATGATTTTCGAAGGAAAGATTGCTGTCAAACAGCACACCTAGGTTCCTAACTGATGATGAAGAATTAACAGAGCAGCCATCAAGTGATAGGCTGTGTTCTAGATTATTATATGTGGGTTTTTTAGGTCCAATTATTAGCACCTCTGTTTTTTCAGAATTTAGCATTAGGAAGTTACTCATCATCCAGCTTTTTATATCGACTATGCATTCTGTTAGATTCTCAATTTGGTGTGTATCACCAGGCTGCGCTGAAATATAGAGCTGAGTATCATCAGCATAGCAGTGAAAGCTAACACCATGACTCCTGATAATATCTCCTAGAAGTAACATGTACAGGTTGAAAAGTAACGGTCCTAGCACTGAGTCTTGAGGAACTCCATATTTCACTTGTGATTGATATGATACCTCCTCATTTAATGCTACAAACTGATAGCGGTCACATAGATATGATTTAAACCATGCTAAGGCGCTTCCTTTAATGCCAACATAGTTTTCTAGTCTATCCAAGAGAATGTTGTGATCGATTATATCGAATGCTGTGCTAAGATCTAATAGCACTAATAACGAGATAAAACCACAATCCGGTGATAAAAGCAGGTCATTCGTGACTCTAATGAGAGCAGTCTCAGTACTATGGTATGGTCTAAAACCTGATTGGAAATCCTCACAGACACCATTTTGTTCTAAAAAGGAATACAGTTGTGAGGATACTACCTTTTCTAGTATCTTTGACAGAAAAGGGAGATTGGAGATCTGTAATGGTCTGTAATTTACTAAGTCTTTGGGATCAAGATGTGGTTTCTTAATAAGAGGCTTAACTACAGCCAGTTTGAAGGTTTTGGGAACATATCCTAATGACAATGATGAATTAATAACGTTCAAAATAGGATCTATGACTTCTGGAAGCAAATCTTTTAATAGTTTAGATGGAATAGGGTCTAACATACATGTTGCTGGTTTAGATGATTTATCAAGTTTGTACAAGTCTTCTTCTCCTATAATAGAGAAAGAGTGTAATTTTTCCTCAGGGGATCTAAAGCTCACTATCTGATGTGAAACTGTAGTTAACGGCTGCATAGTTACAATTTTATCTCTGATGGTATCAATCTTAGAAGTAAAGAAATTCATGAACTCATTGCAGCTATACTCTTGGGGAATATTAGCACCTGTTGACGTAATAACCAGGCCCAACTCTGCTTAGCAGCTGAGATCAGACGAGATCAGGCGTGAACAGGGTGGTATGGCCTAAACGAGAACTGCTGCAAAAAGCCCCCTATTTTAAGGTGAGGCACACTAAGTGCCATCATACCAGATAAGTAATGAAATGATTCTGCTTAGCTTCTGAGATCAGACGAGATCAGGCGTGAATTTTTTTTTACTACAATATTTGATTGAAAATTTTTTGATTAAAAATTTGACATTCTTCCACCAGATTCTCTTATCCTCTGTATACATTTCATTTTCCTTTTCCTTTTCAATAATCTCTTTAACCTTCAAAACATAGTCTTCATTCTTTAAAATCTCTGTATTTAAAATCCATACTCCCGGACCCCTTTGCATGTTGCTCCAATCTATTTCAAAACGTAAAAACTTATGATCACTAAAACTGGTTTCTTCATATCTGATTTTTTTTATAAAATTCCCCACATTTCTTGTACATAACACATAATCAATTCTTGTTTTACATATAAAGTTATACTATTATAATATAAAATATACTATTTGCCTTCTTGAAAACTCTTTTTTCCTCCATTCATTTCCCTTCACACATCTTTTAAGTTATTTTCTCTCATCAGTTCCTTTAATTCATTTCTCCCTGTGTCTGATTTAAAAACCATTCCCTCCGCCATATCCTGCTTGCTAAAAAACTACTTTAAAGGCAATTGAATTAAATAAGCAGTAAGGGAAAGCAAAGAGCTGGTCAAACTTTGGCCACACTAAGGGCAAGTGTATTATATAAGTAGTGAAGAAAACAAAAAAACCTTACAGCACCTGGTAATCCTAGGCAGTCGCCCATCCAAGTACTAACCAGGCCCAACTCTGCTTAGCTTCTGAGATCAAACGAGATCAAGCATGAACAGGGTGGTATGGCCGTAAGCGAGGTCAACTTCAAGAAGCCCCCTATTTGAAGGTGAGGCACACCAAAGCCCATCATACTAGATAAGTAATGAAGGAAACACAAAAAAATACTTCAAAACAAGGTACATTAAATATAAGATCATTAGGTAAGTAGTTAAAAACAGCCAAACGTTGTTTAAAGATCAGCTACTTTAAAGGCAATTGAATTAAATAAGCAGTAAGGGAAAGCAAAGAGCTGGACAAGGTTGGAGCCACTGTATTAGAAAAGTAGTGAAGAAAACCAAAAAACTTACAGCACCTGGTATTCCTAGGCAGTCTCCCAACCAAGTATTAACTTTAATGATTTTAAGAAGGGGGAAAAAAGTTAAGTTGTTACCTGCACATTGATACTCCCTCATTTATTGATGGAGCTTTAATAGGAATGTGAGTGCCATTAATGCACCCAATTATATTTGGAAACCCTGAAACAGAAAGTTATGGAAGTATGAAGTGTGTGTGCGCATAATGAATACATGTTGTTGAGGAAAATGGGACGTTTTCCCAATTTTGTAAGTTTGCCTTGTTTATTTGAGGTTATCTTGTATTTGAACACATTGTGATGCGTTACTGATTTATCAAGAAGAAGAGACCACACAGAATATTGTATTCTTTTATTTGATAAGTATTTATAAGATACACAGTACACAGGGTATTGTATTCACTTTATTGAATAGTAGAAAGACCACCACAGCATCATGTGTAAAAGTAGTTTATTGAGAAAAGACAATAGGTATGATATATGTAGCATTTAGTTAAAGTATAGCCAGAGATAAAATATGTATTAGTAAGAACTTTGAAGAATAGGAATGTTACCGTTGAGTGAATAGGAATGTTACCGTTGAGTGCTGAGTTCCCAACGCGGAGAGGAGGACATCTTAGAAAGATCTTCGCAGAAGAGCAGACTGATAAGATGGCTGTGTTTTTATAGTGAGCTTGTTGAAAGGGAGGTCTCCAGCTGTACAGGACTTTCCCAAAAAGTGTTGCCTTGCACCTGTAGTCTATATAGGAGGGTGGCACTTAGAAGTGAACCAGAAGATAAAGCTGCACCTCGGCGACACGCTTCTCCGATGCCAGACAGCCTCGCCACGATGCCTCCGAACAACCGAGCTTGCAAATTATAGAACTTTGTTTTTATTTCTATTTTATATTAGTGTTTTATTTGTAATGTATTTAACCTATAAATAATAAAACTATATCTTATTATAACCAATACGCTCGCCTGACAAAGACTCTGATTTCAAGACCTGAGCAGAACAGACCACGGAGAAGTCTTCTGTGACCTGTCTTGTGAGTATGATTAACTGCTTATTAGAGATAGGACAGACTCGACTTACTTTACCTTACCTGAGGATAAACTAAATAAGGTAGAAGGTGCAGAAGATTTGCGCACCATAAAACAATGTATAGATATCAATAATATGATTAAATATGCGTCATGGATTTTACTACAAAGGACATACCTGCCACTCTGTGGAATTCGTCTTTAAAAACAAGCAATGGTTTATGGCCAGGGAACTGTACAAAGGTGGCTAAGAACTGTTTAAGTGCCAGACATACTGAACGAACAGCTCTACACACAGTTGCCTTTCCCACATGCTCCGAATCGCCCACACTGTACAAAAAATGGCCAGACGCAATGTTTTCTGTGCTAAGCGCAGAACCGCGGTTTGTCACATTTGCGATATAAGGTTTTAAAAGACGTGTTAAATAAACTAAGGAATCTTTTGAAAAACGATAACGCTCTTTCAAATATTCATTAGGGTATGCAAACACGTCAATACGTGGTCTTATAACCCTCTCCCGACGAAAAAAACCTTGTATAATTTGTGCTTCTACGTCCACAGGATCCTCCTCAAAAGGGCACGCCATGCTCACCAACCTTCTGAAACGAAGTTACACTGAAACATAACCTGCTCCCGAGCAGGTTATCTTCAGAGAGTCAGTTGCTACGGTTACATACATACCCAGAAAGTTACCTCTGTTTTTGGAACCGAAAGTTGAGGTTATCCACGAACTTACCCTTAAACATACCCAGGTATGTCACATAACCTGCTTTCTGGAATACCCCCCCGGCTCTCTCACAGCCAAACTCCCCCATTAGTCAACCACAACAATCCCAATCACTCAATTTCTGATAAGCTACACCTGCACATAATCATCACCTCATCAAGCACCTGCATTTAAGCACATGCCACAGATTCCTCAGTGTCTGGTTTCGTTCTTAATCAAGTGGATTCATGCTAACATTCTATCGAGTTAAGCCAGCTTATACCTACCTTAAAACTTACCTTTGTATTTTCTTCCAGTTGTCTCCTGTGTCTTCCAGTTCCTTGTTGTGTGCTCCATTCAGCTCTTGGGTTGAGTTTTCAGCTTTAATTATCCTGTCAAAGCAAAACATTAAAGTTTACGACCATTCATTCCAAGTCAAAACATCTATTGGACTGTTTACTCACCTTCACACTTGCAAGTCTTCTGTTACTCCTTTGCTGTGTCAAATAAAGTTTATTGTTATTCATCTTTACTTTGTAACAGTAGATGCACTGGCTAACCTTCATGGTTTAAAAATGAAATAATTTTTGAGATAATTAATTCTCTATTACTGTGTGTGTGTGTGTGTGTGTGAGCAAGGTATGACAATTGTTCTAGTCCCTTTTCGCCCTGCAGGTGTAGTTTCAAGTTACTCTACTAACTCTGTAGTCTTTCATTCCTTATATAGACTTGCTTTGTCTCTAGTCTGCTAGTTTTGTGAATCTTCAACCCATATATGGAGTTGTCTTTTGTCCTCTCCGTAGTGGGCAGTTGAGGCATGTCCAGCTATGCAATAGAGGTCAACGCCCCATAAGGGCTATATAAGCTGATGTTTTTCTCTCTGTGTTAAGCTGCATTCTGAATAAACCAGATTTGATTTCACTCGTGTGGTTTGTTCCGACTGCTGCTTCCAGGCGCCTGAATTTGTTCTGTACTGCTGATGAACGGACACAGGGGGACGCATACACTGAAGAAGAGAAGTTCTTACAGTTCTGGGGGCTCGTCCGGGATACATCTGACCAGGTAAGAGAAAGTATAGTTTCACTACCTGAGTAGATGTATCCGCGTAAGTCAATTGTATCGTGTTTGATTAAATTCAGACTAGTTATAGTACGTGTCCGAGTCATCAGTGGTCAGAATGGGACAAACATATCCTAAACCTGAACCCTCTGAAACACCCAAAGCATGGATGGAACGTTGTGGTTGGGGATACTACACAGTTCCATATCTTGATAATTTGGCGGGGTGGACAGCGGGTACCCAGTGGTGAGATTATCCGCGTGAGGGCACTTTCGACCCAAGTCATATGAAAACAGTTTACAATTTAGTATATGGAGGAGAGGGCGACCCTGATTGGGATTACAATTATATGAGAGGAGGATATGACGTGTGGTATAAAATGGCAGAGGTTTGGAGGGAAAAGACGAATGCGTATGTTCCAAAAGCAGTTTTGAAAACTGTACCAAAACCAAAGAAAAATGATAAAGACAAACCATTGACAATGTCTAAACCGTGTGACGAGAAACCGCCGCCTTATGTTAATCAGATGCTTGCGCCACTGCCAATTAGTTGGGGCCGATTATAGATTCATTCTGCATAGCAAATTAGGCGCAGCCTACGATGAGAACGCTGTAATTAAGGTAGTACCTGTTCTCGCACCGAAATTTGACGTAGTTAAGCGCGAGGATTTAACAGAAGGAATCGGGGAAGGAAAGACCAGCAGGAAAAGGACAGTTATTGAATTTGCATGGCGTGACGATCCGGAAATGATGAGCCAACTGAGTGTACAATTAAAAAGGTATCTTTTGGATTTGAAATCTTCCAACCGTGATCTGTCACAAGTCACTAACTGTAAACAGGGCAAGGATGAGACTGTTGCATGTTTTTTCACCCGTTTTTCGGACGTGTGGAAGGTTGTGGACAGACTGGAGCTGGACAGTAATGAGCCCAACCCGATGTTCATATCTACCTTTATGTCCAACTGCCTTCCAACCCACAAGGATGTTCTGAAGTACCATCTGTGTGACAGACATAACCTGAAGGTTAAAGATGCGGGGGTCAAAATCAGAACTTTAGAGAGTGACGGTATGTTCCCTGAGTTAGGAAAACGCAACGTTGTATGTGTGTCTGTAGCTGGTGGCTATGCACCAGGTACACAAGGAGGATTTAAGAAGGTCAGGAAGCCAGGAAGGTGTAATTATTGTAACAAGCCTGGGCATTGGGCTAGAGAATGTAACAAGCGCAGATGATTCCATTCTGAGCTTAAGAAGCTTCTAATAGGTTAAATGAATCCATTTGAGTTAAATGTTGGCACACCTGTGGATGCATATAAAGGCACAGAGCCTTTCATTGATATAATGGAAAGATAAAGCGAAATCAACCAAGACATCAGAAAAGAATTGTGGACCTCCACAAGTATGGCTAATCCTTAGGTGCAATTTACAGATGTCTGAAGGTCCCATGTTCATCTGTTCAGACAATAATACGCAATTATAAAAACATGGGAATATACAACCATTATACAGCTCAGGAAGGAAACAGAGAGGACCGTTTTTTGGTGCGAAATGTGTGAATCAACCCCAGGACAACAGTAAAAGACCTTGTGAAGATGCTGGCTGAAACTGGTAACACAGTGTCATTATCCACAGTGAAACAAGTCCAGTACCACCATGAGCTGAAAGGTTACTCTGGGAGGAGAAAGCCATTACTTCAAAACCACCATTAAAAAAACCACACTACAGTTTGCAAGTGCACATGGGGACAAAAATCTTAATTTCTGGAGACATGTCCTGTGGTCTGACGAAAAAAAATTGAACTGTTTGGCCATAATGGTAAACTGTATATTTGTAGGAAAAAGGGTGAAGCTCAGAAGCCTCAGAAGACCATTCCAACTGTGAAGTATGGGGGTGGTAATATAATGTTGTGGGGCTGCTTTGGTGAAGAACTGACTGGTGCACTTAACAAAATAGATGGCAGCATGAGAAAAAAAAAATGATGTGGATATTTTGAAGCAACATCTGAAGACGTCAGCCAGGAAGTTAAAGCTTGGGCGCAAACAGGTATTCCTAATAGACAATGACCCCAAGCATAAATTAGTTACAAAGTGGCTTAAGAACAGCAGTCAAGTCAAGGTATTGGAGTGGCCATCACAAAGCCCTGATCTCAATCCCATAATAAAAATTTCTGGGCAGCACTGAAAAGGCGAGTGAGAGCAAGAAGGCCTGCAAGCCCTACCCAGTTACACCATTTCTGTCAAGACGAGTGGGTCAAAATTCCAGCAAACTATTGTAGAAAGCTTGTGAAAGAATATCCAAACAATTTTTCCCAAGTTTTGGACCAATTCTACCAAATACTAAGGAAGTGTATGTAAATCCATAAAATTATCCCTCACTTGATTCTGACAATTAACAAGTGCAAAAAATATGTTAACATCACGTCCTGGATGTCAGCAGATTCACAATTTTACAATTGCATTAGCTGAAGAGCTGTGAGACAACGGTCTTCTCCGGAGGCCTACTCTATCAATGACCCCCACTACTGCACTTCGTCCACAGTGGAGGTGCCACATGCAATGTGAGGGAAAGCAAAAGAGGGGTAATTGTGGAGGTATATGGTCTAGGCCAGTGGTTTTCAACCTGTGGGCCGCGGTATTGCAGGGGGGCCGCCAGTTATTATCAATAGAAATAATATTGCTAATGTACGTAAAAATGTGTAGTAATTTACATTTAGTCATTTTGCATATTTAGTAATAATTAAATATCATAATTAATTAAATAACAAAAAATAATAATAAACTGTTACTATGCGTTCACTATTCCAGGTCGTTGATTGGTTTAAAAACAAATCGCCGATTTAGGCTATGTAACATATTTTTGCTGCATACAACCCGACACAAATAACAGGTTCATTTAAATTTTTTTGCAGTGGGCCGCGGAAACATATGTGTTTGGTTGTGTGGGCTGTGAGTTAAAAAAGGTTGGGAACCACTGGTCTAGGCTATTGGCTAACCCACAAAAGCCAGCTATCCCCACCATCAAATTGGCGATTGTTCACTCTTTGGACAATAAACTGGACTATATCACTATCACTATTATGCTCAACAAAGAGGACTTTAAGAGACTGTTGTGTTCATGGAAATGTGGCTCAACTATAGCATAACAGACTGATCCCTTTAGCTTGAATCCCTAACATGCTATTGAGCAGACAAAGTTCTCATTGAGGGAGGTAAGACCTGCGGTGGTGGGATTTGTGTTTACATTAACAACACGTGATGCTGCGATGCTGTGGTGGTCACACTACTCATCTCTGGTGGAGTTCATGATTATTAATTGCCGGCCATTCTACTTTCCGAGGGAATAAACAGCCATACGGCTTGTTGCTGTATATATCCCTCCCAGCTCCAACAACAACAACACAAGTGAGACACTAAATGATCTGTACCACAACATCAGTAAGCAGCAGACAACCCACCCTGATGCTTTTCTCATCTAGGCTGTTTATTTTAACCATGCTTACTTAAAGAGCGTATTTCCTACGAAGCCTTAAGACAGCTAGGGCCAACCTGTCCCTCAGCATCAGAGAGGCCAAGAGACAGTACTCCAGAAGGTTATCCCATTGTTTCAGTGACAGCAGAAGCATTCAAAGCTTGAGGCAGGGGATCCAGACCCCCACCACAGATCTGCAACAGCTCCATCTCACTGCTGCAATTTTTGCACTGAATTGGGAATATTTAAATTTTAAATACAGAAATACTTTCTCATTTTACATATTGTGTTGCCATTTTGCATCTTACATTTCAAACTGAATTTAGTTACACATATGCTTTCAATATGACAGGACCTCTATAAAGCAAAGTCTTGATATTATGACTGGCCACTGGATGGCACTCTTCAAGCGCGCAGGAAATGTGATCAATTGGGTCTGTGTCCTTTCAGATGTTCGCTGTTCAGCACACGCGCACACAGCTGTGACGTTTGTCTGCGTTTAGCAAAACTGCTCTTGACAATGTCGCTGCTTCCGCTGAGAGGATTATAAAATCGTGATCTGCCACATGCTCATTAAAATATAAAGCGACGCGTGAGGGATTATATTGCAGTGTGTCTTTCGTTTTGATTTTGATTATTTGTAAAAATAATAATAATAATAATAATTGTGCGAATGACGCCTGGATGTTGCCTCGGGCACGCTACAGACGATTTTTCTTTTTCCTCACGGATTTAAAGCGTGCTCTTGTACTTTTGGTGTAAAACTCAGTTTAGTGTCATGATTTCGATGTACTGGTCGAGTGGTAGATTAGCTTTGTTGCTGATATTCACATTTGTCAGCGTGTTTGTATTGTGTGAATATGTGATTTATTATCCTGTTATCCTGCGATGCTCATGGCCTAATGTTCAGACTGTAAATTCACATGTACCTTTACGGGCGTTTTTTCTTTCCGATACTCACTTACTAGGGGCCATTAAAGGACACTGGCTCGACAAACTAAGAAGGTATGGATCTGTTGTAAAATATGTAATCGTACAATGTTTATTTAGACACGCTAGCAAAAAGATGTGCCATAGTATGGGATGGAATGTTTTTGGTGTACTGAATCGTAATCACAGACTAAACAATACAGGTCAACTAATAGTTAATATGATTTGTTACAGACATGTTCACGGGCAGTTTTTTTTTTTTTTTTTTTTTAATTGAAAGATGTACAAAGCAATTTTTACACTGCAAAACGTAATTTGAAAAATCATAAACTCTGCACTTTTTTATTAAGAGTATTGTATACATTTTTCAGAGAATGGCAGATGGAAAGGGCATTCCAGACATCTCTGTGGCTTCTAAATCCAGAAGTTGTCTTCATTTTAGGAGATGTTTTTGATGAGGGCAAGTGGAGCTCCAGTCAGGTAACAACCAACAAACACAAAGCAGCAGAAAATTTGTCATAGTTTGCAAAATATGAGTTGTTATCACATGCATTAGATATGTGTTTGTGTTTGTTTGTTTGGTGTCTATTATGAAAAAAAATATTCCTATGGACGCCTATACAAATTTTTATATTTTGTAAAGTTACACTGTCAAGTCGTATAGCACTGTTCACTATATGGATTGTTTTAAAGCAGATGTGTATTCCAGAAAACATGGTTAACTTTCCATCTGCTAAACCACAGTTGATTAACCCTAAACCTTACAAGCTACAGCTGAAACCAGATATTTACATACACTTCAGAAAAAAAACCGCAACACATTTTTTTTCTCCCTTTCTTTTCCTTTTTACTGTCAAACAGAACACAGGCTAATTTTCTTTTTCTCCACAGATTTAAAGTGTGATCTTGTACTTTTGATGTACAACTCATGCTCTTGGTTGTACAGGTTGAGTGCTAGATTAGCTGTGTTGCTGATATTCACATTTGTCAGCCTGTTTGTATTGTGTGAATATGTCATTTATTATCTTGTTATCCTGCGATGCTCATGGCCTAATAAAACTAACATGTACCTTTTACGGGCATTTTTCTCTCTCCGATACTCACTCAATAGGGGTCATTAACACTGGTATGGATCTGCTGTAAGATATGTAAAAGTCATACAGTATGTTTATTTAGATACACCAGCAAAAAGATGTGCCATGATACAATGTTTTTGATGTACTGAATTGTAATCACAGACTAAACTATACAGGTCAACTAATAAATTAGTCAGATATTTTAAAGATATCATCTGATTTGTTACAGACATGTTAATTGATCTCTACTCTGATGAAATATCTGACAGTAAAAAGGAACATGATGGGAGAAGAAAAGTTGTTGTTTATTTTTAATTTTTTTGGTGTATGTAAATATATGGCTTTCAACTGTACCTCGTAAGGTTTTGGGTTAATCAACTGAGGTTTAGCAGATGGAAAGTTAACCATGCTTTCTGTAATACAACCATTATTGTCCACTGTAAAATGAGTCCTGTACCACTATGAACTGAAAGATTACTCTGGGAGGAAAAAGCCATTACTTTAAAACCACCATCTAAAAAAAAGCCGGACTACATTTTGCAACTGCATCATTGTTGTGGAAAAGTTAATTTATTTTAGTAATTCAGTGGTAGTGGTTCTTTTAATTGTGATTTATTGTGGCTTTCATTTAACAAATTGGAATACTTCATAAGACCAATGAAAAAAACATTTTAGTGAATTGTTGGCCTTCTGGAAAGTATGTTAATTTACTGTACATTTAGTCAATACTTGGTAGGGGCTCCTTTTGCTTTAATTACTGCCTCAATTCAGCGTAGCATGGAGGTGATTAGTTAGCGGTAGTGCTGAGGTCGTAAGGAAGCTGAGGTTTCTTTGACAGTGGCCTTCAGCTCCTCTGCATTTTTTGGTTAGATTCTCTATGGGGTTCAGGTCTAGTGAGTTTGCTGGCCAGTCAAGCACGCCAACACCATGGTCATTTAACCAACTTTTGGTGCTTTTGGCAATGTGGGCAGGTGTCAAATTCTGCTGGAAAATAAAATCAGCATCTTCAAAAAGCTGGTTGGTAAATGGGTGCAGTGACATTGGTTTTCAAAAAACATAATGGACCAACACCAGCAAATGACATTGAACCATATTACCATATTATCACAGACTGTGGAAACTTCAATAAAAATGGGCTATGAGCTTCTCCACCCTTCCTCCAGAGTCTAAGACCTTGTTTTCCAAATGGAAATGCAAAACTTGCCCTCATTTGAAAAAAAGACCCTTGGGCAACAGTCCAGTTTTTCTTCTCCTTAGCACAGGTGACATTGTCTTTGGTTCAGGAGTGGCTTAACAAGAGGAATACAACAACTGTAGCCAAATTCCATGACACATCTGTGTGTGGTAGTTCTTAATGTCTTGACCCCAGCTTCAGTCCAGTTCACTCAAATTCTTCAATTGATTTTGATAATTTGACAATTGACAATTTTCTTAAGGCTGTGGTTCTCTCTGTTGGTTGTGCATTTTTTCTTCCACACTTTTTCCATTAAGTTTGAAGATGTAAATACATCAGTTATGTTTTAGCAATTTTAAAAACAATGAAATTTAAATTTTTGTAGAACCACATTTTACGTAAAAATACATACAAATCATCACAAGATTGCGTTGATCTTTTAATATAATCATGTGATCACAATAATATTGAAATCTATATTGATATCGTTACTGAGTGCATTTGCACAAATGATCAGTTTGCCTACCTTAAGAGGGTTAATAACTGTCTTTTGTCTTATCCCATATTATGTTTTAATTTAATAATTTTTAAACAATGTGCAGTATATGGCAGTAATCAAATGCTTTGATGTATTACAATTCAGAAGTCAAACACAGATGCTTCATGTTAACATTTTAAACCGTGATATCAGCCAAGAAGACATGCTGTGTTTAATGTGATTTTACTCTCCAATCAGGACTGGGAAGACGACATCAGACGTTTTAAACGGATCTTCCGTCATTCTAGTGACACAGAGCTTGTGGTTCTTATTGGAAATCATGACATCGGCTTCCATAACGAGTGAGTTCAATTTCAGTTTCAAAAAACTTTATTTGTTCCCGATGGGCAATTCAAAGCAGCATATTGAGCAGCAACAAATAACAATACACTATAAATATCAATACAAGAATAATAGTAATTATGAGTGAAGATAATTTGCTTCTCTACAGTCAGAAAACAAAACAAAACAGAAAAAACATTACATTTAAAAGCAAAATGGCTTTAGGAACAAATGTGGACCCCCCCCTTCTGAGTTCTGCAGGTGGGGCAGCGAAGCTGCCTTCCAGAGGGAAGCCACTGAATTGCAAAATGAAGAACATGTGAGGGGTCTTTAATAATCTTGCTTGATAACCTGATTGTCTGTTGATTATGCATGTGTATAAGAAATCTAACTAACAAAGCAATAATCTTAGAGTACACTGTGAAAGCGCTCAGTTTCGGTTCTGAAGGCTAATACCGGAACAACAAGTTATAGAAAATGTGATGATACTCTATGAAAGTAATAAGAGGACAGCAGAATGTCTTTATAGACTCAAAAGGAACTAAGTCTCCTAAGGTGTTATTGCTGCTGCCGACACCTAAGAATCTCCTGTATTGTAGGAGAATTTCAGCAGATGGTGGAAGGATAAAAGAACCTCAGATACTTTGATTTCCTGAGAAACAGACAATGCAAACAGAGATATCTTCAAGACAACCCACAGAGTGATGGTGCAGAAAAACCTTCTATCCATTTGTTTCTTTCTAAACCCCTCCACCCATCTTGCTGAATGAAAATGCCAATACGAGTGAACTAACAGTCATGTGTAGTATCATTTGAAATGTGCGACTGGTACAGTGATCTTATTTGTACAGAAGTAAATTCAACGGTAACAAAGATTTAAAGATTTCATAGATATTTTACTTATTGTATTGGGTGTGCTCTCTCCAAGGGTCATTCCATGTAAATTACTTTCTGTTCCCATTGAGGTGTAAACTAAAGTCGTACATTTGGGTTAATACAAATTCCAGTTCTTGGTACTTCCCTTCATTTGGGGGTATGTTTTACTTTTACTTTTAGATTAGTCTCCGAGAACTTGATATTTTGTGTTAATGATTTGGTGTCTTTGAATTGGCATAATACATATGTACTGATAATAAATCGTTACATTTAGTCTTATAGTGTTTTACTTTGTAATTATTGACTCAAGTAGATTACGATGTATCCTTGATGGTGACCTGAATAAACCTGAATGAACGAGTGAATAATACGGAGTTAACTAGAATAACCAAATTTCAAAATACAAATTAGAAACAGACAAACAATTTGTATTTCAAACTAAAATTCGAGGTCATAATAAAATGGATTCAGATTAATGAATAAAATTAAGTCCGATTCGAGTTTAACCTAAAATTTAATAACATTACGCGCTGAAGAGACAAAACACGCAGGAAACCCTCATCCACCATTGGACACCTTCCTTGGGCCAATTTGTGGACCTTACAAAGTTTAAAGATAGTACCCAAATATCGTTACCCCTCCACTCTCTCCACCGGCTTCCCATGGATAAAGGTGGTGACTGCTGCAGCCAGCTTCCTCTTCTTGTTGGTGATGACTACCACCATCTTTTTGGTTTTCCTAACATTTAGCTCTAGGTGTAAGCCATCACACCACTTTACAAACTCCTGTAAGACCATGGTTCTGTGAGGGACCCAACAACAGAAACAGCAGAACTGTGCAGTGAGCATAGTTGACCGGATAACAATTCCGTGCTTTGGTCTTACTTTTCTTAGAGATGGGAATAACTCAAATGTTTCAATGTTAACAATAAATGTTTCTACAGTTGAGGGACTCATATGTGATTTATAAAACTTTTGTAATTTTAAAGAGAAAGGGTTTCCATTTTACATACTTCAATTACCGTTGCTTCCCAATCTTCTAGTGTAGGGGGATTAAGTTGCAACCATTTCAGAGTAAAATAACCTTTTTAGCTGCAATGAGAAATATTTTCCATAAATACGGATAGTTAATTTCAGGTAAATTCAAAATTCCCAAATATAACACTTGAAACTGGAATAGGATCTTAATCTTCAGTATGGCCTCCAGTGGCCGGTGCATTTCTATCCAAAATGGGTGTATAGTTGGACATGCCCAGAATATATGTTAATGATTTGCTGCTTCTGAATTACAACGTCTCCAACACCCACATTCTATTTCCTTATAATTTAAGATTTTAAAAAGCAAATTATATTTTTCCAGGCAAATAACCTCCACTGATGAGAGCCTGTGGTTTCCCATATGGATTTACATGTTTTTAAACAAATCCTCTTCTGTTTTACTAATATTTCTTTTTTTCCCATTTATTTCAAACATAAGAAGTAGAATCTGATCTGTAATTTTGAAAACCATAATAAAATTTGGAGATTACCTTACTAATTGTATTAGTCCTATATGCCGACAGGAGTATTTTTACTAAGTCATTCTTTGCCCAAACCTCACTCTTGTTCTCTTTTGAATTAAAGTAGTGTCTTATTTGAAAGTATCTGAACAAGTCATGATTATCCAATTCAAATTAGATTCTTGGAAAGTTAAGAAAATATTCTTGTCAGTTATAGTTTTATATATATATGTTGTAAATATAAATATGTTGTTTCTACCTTATACTGTACAGTGCTTTGATGCAACCTGTGTTGTTAAAAGCGCTATATAAATAAAAATGATTGATTGATTGATTGATTGTAAAGCCTTTCTTACTCCAATTCTTAAAAAAAAATATTTGGAGTGAAGTCTGTGTCATATGCGCACCATCTGATTATCTTTGGCATCTTTCAAATCATATATTTTTATTACTGTGGCCCATATTTCAAGAATAGTAGCTATCCATGGATATTCTTTGCTTAAATATTTTAAATAGTTATAATCAGCAATCAGTATTTCAAGCAGTATTTCAATCTTTTTCCATCTAGCATTATTGTCTGGATTGCACCAACAGACTATGGGTCTTAATTGGGCAGCTATAAAATAGTCTTAGGGATAGGAGAGACAACCTTACCCTTTCTTTTGATAACTGGAGTGTTTTGTATCTAATTCTGTATTTTTACCTTGCCAAATAAACCTTATAATCCATTTGTTCCAATCTTTAAATTGTTCTTCTGGAACCTTTATGGCAAGTGTTTGAAATAAGTATAGAAGCCTAGGGAGCATGTTCATTTTAATAATGTGCACTCTATCCCCTAGATTCAGAAAAGGGATAACATCCATCTCTGGATGTCTGAACATAACTTTAACTTAATATTCTATAATTTACATCTGACAAAGTGCTAGTATCTTTGGGCAGATAGAAACTCTGCCTGCACCTGTTAACTCGGGCCAGTCCGATCACTCGATTGACAACCTTCACAGGCGAACACAATACCTGTGCAGGTTTTCTCCTCCAATGCTCCTTGTGTCTAGAGGCACAGCCACACCTCTTCCCTACAGAACGCAGCAAGATCGCCTTTGTAATTTCCCATTTAGCAGGACGAGCACTACAATTGGCGGAAACTCTTACCCATATTTACCCTGTCACTCCACCACTGTAAAGAGCCCTGAAAACAACACGATCCCAACCATTCCCTCTGTCTATCACAGGTATTCCGTTGTCTCACCCAACTTATCCGAACACCAACAACATGTGGCTCAAGTCCTCCAACGCTTACGACATCACCACCTCTACCTTAAAACAGAAAAGTGCGAATTCCACAAAACCACTATCCACTTCCGCGGCTACATTCTCTCCCCCTCAGGAGTTCGGATGGACCGGGGGAGGTGGATTCAGTGTGCAACTGGCCCGTTCCAAGCTCCGTGAAACAGCTCCAAAGATTCCTGGGCTTCGCCAACTTTTACCGCGTTTCATAGCCAACTATAGCGAAATCGCTGCTCCTCTCACTTCTCTTCTTCGCCGGGTTCGAAAGGCAATCGTGTGGAATGAGGATGCTGAAGAAGCCTTCTCACGTCTGAAATCCGCCTTCTGATCAGCACCCGCTTTGCAACATCCCGACCCAAATTTGCCTTTTGTAGTAAAGGTGGATGCGGCAACACTTGGTGTAGGAGCCGTAATATCTAAAAGAAGCCAAACGACTAAATCCTCGACAGGCCAGGTGGGCATTATTCTTCACACGATTTCAGTTTAAAATTTCCTACCAGCCTGGTCACAAGAATGCATCAACCAGATCCTACCCCTGATGAGCCCAAACCCATTCTACAATCCTCCGTCTTTCTTGCTCCCATCCATTGGTCTCTGGACGACCAGATACAAGATGCAAGCCGAACCTGCCCTGCCGGGAGTCCCAGAAGGGATAACTTATGTACCGTCCTTACTCCGCCTGACCCTTATGGACACAGTCCACACCTCTCCGGGATCAGGGCACCCAGGTAGCCGCCAAACCCTCTCACTCCTCCAAAGTCACTACTGGTGGCCCAACATGGCCCGGGATGTCGGCCGATACATCAGGGGATGTTCTGTCTGCGCAATCTCTTCCACACCACGCCATCTGCCGGAGGGAAAACTATTACCTCTGCCTATCCCGCGTCGACCTTGGTCCCATATAGGTATTGACTTTGCCACGGATCTTCCACCATCTAAGGGTTATACAACCATCCTCGTGGTAGTTGATCGCTTCTCCAAGGCCTGCAAGCTCATTCCCCTACGAGGAATCCCTACCGCATTAGAAACTGCAGATGCCCTCTTTCATAATGTCTTCAGACATTTTGGGCTCCCTGAGGATATTTTTTCGGATCGGGGCTTCCAGTTTACCTCGAGAGTGTGGCGGAGCTTCTTCCACCTCTTGGGGGTATTGGTCAATTTGTCCTCCGGCTATCATCCACAAACAAATGGTCAAACAGAATGGAAAATCCAAGAAATCGGTCGGTATCTCCGGGCCTACTGTCACAGACACCAAAGCGATTGGAGCCAGTTTCTGCCCTGGGCCAAATATGCCCAAAATTCCCTTCGCCAAAGTACCAGTGTGTCCTAGGCTTCAAACCGTCCCTGTTCCGTTGGTCCAGTGACCAGTCTGAGGTCCCAGAGGTAGATTACTGATTCCAAGAGTGAGAGGGTATGGGACTCAGCTCATGTCCATCTTCAGCAGGCTGTTCAGAGATGCAAACACCAAGAGGTTGGATACCCCAACCTACCAACCCGGGGAACGAGTCTGGGTGTCCACCAGGGACATGCGTCTCCGACTGCCCTGTAAGAAGCTGAGTCCCCGGTATATAGGTCCTTTCCCTATTGCCCGCCGGATCAAAGTCACCTACCAGCTCAACCTACCTGACCATTATCGTATCTCTACTTCCTTTCACATTTCCCTTCTCAAACCGTACACTGACCCTCTTATTCCTCCCTCCACAGAACATTCGTCAGGAGACGCCCATCGAGGTGGGGGTAATGTCAAATCAGTACCGTCGTCGTTCGAGCTGGTCACATGGTCCCGATCACAATCCCCAGATTACTAATTGCCTGCACCTGTAATCACTCACCAGCACACCTTCATAACCCGCTCCTACCATTCACGCGATGGCTGTTCTGTAAGGTTGCACACTTACCCAGTCTGCCCGGTCTGCCTGCCTGCCAAGAGATCTCCTGGATCGATCTTCCAAACTATAAGGAAAGAACCTTTTGTCTTGTGTTACTGACTTAACTCCTGTATGAAGATTCCTTCTATGTTTGTGTTATTGGCTGAACCCCGATTCCTCAGTTACTTCATCAAAACACTTCCGTTTGAACTTACCCTGTGTCTGCCTCTTATCCAGAACGTGATACTAATGCTGTTTCTGCAAATATTTTTCCTCTCAAAACAGCTTTACAGGTGTCCCATAGTACAGATACAGTTACTTTTCCATTGTCATTCTCTTTTGAATTGTTAAATTTCAGTTTTCATACTCACTACAAACTGCTCATTATTTAGCATGTTAGCATTCAGTCTCCATAAGGGATTAATATGAGTTCTATTCAAACACACTAACGCATGGTCAGATAGGTCCATTGTTCCTATGTTACATTTAATTATCTTGTGTTTGTCTTTATTAAATATAGTCTATTCTTGATTATTTGGATTGTGGGTGTGAATAATGGGTATAATTTCGCCACTTAGGGAAAAAATCTCTCCAGAGATCTATCAGTCCTAGATTTCTTAATATAGCTTTAAGTTCTCTTGCTATAGGAGATGCATATCCATCTACCACCTTCGAAGTATTCATTTTTAAATTGAGGATTGTATTAAAATCTCCCTCACAAATTAAGGTTCCTTGTGTCTCAGTTGAGATGATATTGAAATTTTTTTTATCAAATTTAAATGTACTACCTGGAGGGACATAAACATTTAAAAATGTAACTGGAGCGCCTTTAATTAAAATATAACAACCTTCTTTATCTCTAATTTTGGTCTGGTGGTCATATCCAAGCTTGTTTGAACTCCCCTCTTCCTGCCTGAAACATGTGATGAGGAAAAGACATACTTAAATCCATTCCATGCTAATTTAGAGTGTTCAGTCTGGTTCAAGTGGGTCTCTTTTAGAAATGTCACATAGAACCTTCTTTTTAATGGGACTTTGTACTCCATTTATATTATATGTAACTAATTTAAAAGTATAGTCAACCATGAACTATGCAGTTTGTATCTACATTTATGTAAACTTTAACAAAACAAAGTTTATGTTTCCCCTGTAGTTTAACAAAGCACCAAAACATTAAAATACAGACGTGGACAAAATTGTTGGTACCCTTTGGTCAATGAAAGAAATAACTTTAATCTGACAAAAGTAATAATAAATAAAATTCTATAAATGTTAACCAATGAAAGTCAGACATTGTTTTTCAACCATGCTTCAACAGAATTATTAAAAAAAAATAAACTCATGAAACAGACCTGGACAAAAATGATGGTACCCCTAACTTAATATTTTGTTGCGCAACCTTTTGAGGCAATCACTGCAATCAAACGCTTCCTGTAACTGTCAATGAGACTTCTGCACCTCTCAGCAGGTATTTTGGCCCACTCCTCATGAGCAAACTGCTCCAGTTGTGTCCGGTTTGAAGGGTGCCTTTTCCAGACTGCATGTTTCAGCTCCTTCCAAAGATGCTCAATAGGATTGAGGTCAGGGCTCATAGAAGGCCACTTTACAATAGTCCAATTTTTTCCTCTTAGCCATTCTTGGGTGTTTTTAGCGGTGTGTTTTGGGTCATTGTCCTGTTGCAAGACCCATGACCTGCGACTGAGACCAAGCTTTCTGACACTGGCTAGTACATTTCTCTCTAGAATTCCTTGATAGTCTTGAGATTTCATTGTACCCTGCACAGATTCAAGACACCCTGTGCCAGACGCAGCAAAGCAGCCCCAGAACATAACAGAGCCTCCTCCATGTTTCACAGTAGGGACAGTGTTCTTTTCTTGATATGCTTCATTTTTTCGTCTGTGAACATACAGCTGATGTGCCTTGGCAAAAACTTCGATTTTTGTCTCATCTGTCCACAGGACATTCTCCCAGAAGCTTTGTGGCTTGTCAACATGTAGTTTGGCATATTCCAGTCTTGCTTTTTATGATTCGTTTTCAACAATGGTGTCCTCCTTGGTCGTCTCCCATGTAGTCCACTTTGGCTCAAACAACGACGGATGGTGCGATCTGACACTGATGTTCCTTGAGCATGAAGTTCACCTTGAATCTCTTTAGAAGTCTTTCTAGGCTCTTTTGTTACCATTCGGATTATCCGTCTCTTAGATTTGTCATCAATTTTCCTCCTGCGGCCACGTCCAGGAGGTTGGCTACAGTCCCATGGATCTTAAACTTCTGAATAATATGTGCAACTGTAGTCACAGGAACATCTAGTTGCTTGGAGATGGTCTTATAGCCTTTACCTTTAACATGCTTGTCTATAATTTTCTTTCTGATCTCTTGAGACAACTCTTTCCTTTGCTTCCTCTGGTCCATGTCGAGTGTGGTACACACCATATCACCAAACAACACAGTGATTACCTGGAGCCATATATATAGGCCCAATGGCTGATTACAAGGTTGTAGACACCTGTGATGCTAATTAGTGGACACACCTTGAATTAACATGTCCCTTTGGTCACATTATTTTCAGTGTTTTCTAGGGGTACCATCATTTTTGTCCATGCCTGTTTCGTGAGTTTATTTTTTTAAATAATTCTGTTGAAGCATGGTTGAAAAACAATGTCTGACTTTCATTGGTTAACATTTATAGAATTTTTATTTATTATTACTTTTGTCAGATAACAGTTATTTCTGTGACCATTGTGACTTTTTCTTTCATTGACCAAAGGGTACCAACAATTTTGTCCACGTCTGTATGTACAAATGCGTTAAACGAGAATATGAACAAAAACAGAAATATTCTTTTAACACCATGAGTGACTTCCACAAATGATATCCACTGTCTATGGATCTTTTTTCGAGCATGCATTTGGCTCTAAGGGAAAAACCTCAAACCTGTCAATTACTGACAAACCAACTTGATGAATAATAGTCCAGTAAAGGAAAAAAGAGGTCTCCCATTGTTCAAACTAGAGTAAACAAAATCTTGATAGGGCTACTGCTTTTGCCATGTCGGAGAAAAATAAAAAATAAAGGGGAACCTACCCAGATCTACTGTCCATTATAAAAAAAAGAATAGAATATACAGAGTTTGGCAGGGTATGGTGTCTGAAACCTTAACTTTTTTTCCTTCAACACTTTTTTTTGCCTGGGCATATTCTTTTCGTTCTGGAACTTAAGAATTTCACAACATTTGAGTGCGGTCTGGTGTTGGTTTAGCCCTGGTGCCTAAACCAACACCAGATATGGAGCTCTGTCAATGGATCAAGATCCAGACCGTCTTGCAGTAATTTCTCAATGAACTGAATTGTTGAGCCGTTTTCACTGTTCTCAGGTATATATTCGGATGTTATCCCGTCTAGAGCTACCCTCTTGGTCAGTTATCTTGATTTCTAGCTGGGTCTGGATTATTAGCAGTTCAATTAGCACCTTTTCCAGCTGTTGTATCTGTTCATCTGTTTCCATGATCCTCTGCTTCTTAAATTCTCTCATTCATGCTATTTAAATCTTCCTATTTAAAGTTTTTTGTTGTTTTCATTACCGAATTCTCTCAGCTCTGCGACTATTTTACGTTTCGACTGTTTTCTCTCCAACTTCTATTTTATCCTGACGACCTGGGATTTTCTTTTTTTTTTCTCGCTTTTGTTTCCATGCCTGCCCTGCCTTCCATTACAGTGTTCTATATTAGAATTTATTTAATTTAAGAGTGTTTGATGGGAGAGCAATTCATCAGTGTTCGCGCTTTACCAGAAGCCCTCGAGACTTTTACTCCAAAATCACCAGTTAACCTTGTAATTACAAACAATAGTGCTATATATATATATATATATATATATATATATATATATATATATATATATATATATATATATATGCTACACTAATTCATGTATATGTATATTAGACTATTAGTAAATATAAACGTTTATAGCTTCTCTCCCTACAACAAATATTTAAGGGTATTCAGAATAGAACAAGAATGAAAAAATAAGTTGGCTAGTTATAAAAGTATATATTCAACTATAAAATAAAACACAAATTAGGCCATTGGCAGTCATTATAAACAGCATAAAAATGGTTTGATTAACATTATAGGCTATGTAGCCTAAAAAGGGCTACTTCACTCATTCACTCATATTTTTGTATGTGTATGCTTGTTTTTTGTTTTTTATAACTATATATTTTAAAAATAGTCATTTTTTGTGTAGATTTTTTTTGTTTGTTGAGGGTATAAATATGGATGTGATAAATATTAATACTGAGAACCCTGTAAATACAGAAAACATAAGTACACCTGTAAATGAACAAGAGGTGGTTGAACAGGCTCATTTTTAACAAGGCGCAATTCTACAGTACTGCTGAAATAACATATTTTATAAGCTCATTGTACATTTGAGTCTGATCAATCTCATGATTATGATGAAAGGATGTGTTTTAGGAGGAGATATTATACAAACAATGAAGGCAGACATAGCACAAGAAAAGGTGCATTTATTGGACCTCAATCAAAAAATACACCAAACATGATTTCAAACAGTCAGGCAGGCTGTGGACGCTGGCTTGGCCGGGTTGGAGGAATAATTTACTAAAATCATTGGAAAAGTTTGAAATGGCTGTTACAGATTGTTTTCTGAGGAGAGATGCTAAATGGGAAAGTCAGATGAAAGAGTTAAGACTTACCAGTACTCCCACACTCACCAGATTGCAGGCCTACTCACCAGCTCCACCTGCATTGCTCCAGTCCAATATCCACAGACCCCAATGCCAGTTACTATTAAACAGAAAGGGCCAATTCTAGATTTAAACTGGCAGAGTGTGTCTGCTTCCTGAACAGAGTTAGGGAGATTGTTCCAGAGTTTAGGTGCTAGATAGGAAAATGATCTGCCGCCCGCAGTTGATTTTGATATTCTAGGTATTATCAAATGGCCAGAGTTTTGAGAACGCAGTGGACGTGCAGGACTATAATGTGATAAGAGCTCACTCAAGTATTGAGGAGCTAAACTATTCAGGGCTTTATAGGTAATTAATAAGATTTTAAAATCTATCCGATGTTTGATAGGGAGCCAGTGCAGTGTTGACAGAAGTGGGCTAATATGATCATACTTCCTAGTTCTAGTAAGCACTCTGGCTGCTGCGTTTTGGACTAGCTGAAGTTTTTTTATCAAGCATGCAGAACAACAACCCAATAAAGCATTACAATAATCTAACCTCAAAGTCATAAACGCATGAATTAATATTTCTCCATTAGAGGTTGAAAGCATAGGTTTTACAGATGCTAGAAACATGGTTTTTGAAGGAAAGATTGCTGTCAAGCAGCACACCTAGGTTCCTAACTGATGATGAAGAATTAACAGCAGCCATCAAGTGTTAGACTGTGTTCTAGATTATTATATGTGGGTTTTTTAGGTCCAATTATTAGCACCTCCTTTTTTTCAGAATTTAGCATTAAGAAGTTACTTATCATCCAGTTTTTTATATCGACTATGCATTCTGTTAGATTCTCAGTTTGGTGTGTATCACCAGGCTGCGCTAAAATATAGAGCTGAGTATCATCAGCATAGCAGTGAAAGCTAACACCATGACTACTGATAATATCTCCCAGAGGTAACATGTATAGATTGAAAAGTAACGGTCCTAGCACTGAGTCTTGAGGAACTCCGCATTTCACTTTTGAGAGATATGATACCTCCTCATTTAGTGCTACAAACTGATAGCGGTCAGATAGATATGATTTAAACCATGCTAAGGTGCTTTCTCTAATGCAAACATAGTTTTCTAGTCTATCCAAGAGAATGTTGTGATCGATAGTATCGAATGCTGCGCTAAGATCTAATAGCACTAATAACGAGATAAAACAGCGATCAGATGATAGATCGATAGCAGGTCTTTAGTAACTCTAATGAAAGAAGTCTCAGCACTATGGTACGGTGTAAATCCTGATTGGAAATCCTCGCAGACACCATTTTTTTCTAAAAAGGAATACAGTTGTGAGGATCCTACCTTTTCTAGTATCTTTGACAGAAAAGGGAGATTAGAGATTGGTCTTGTTGTGCTAATTATTTTCTGCAATCCATGCGCATTCTTTTATCGAAGAGGAGACATAACTTTATATTCCAAATCATTTATTCGACAGATGCATATGATACAAACATCAGCTGCTGAGTTCATTCACACAAGAGAGTGTGTCCACACTCCAGCAGTTCTCAATATTTATCGTCGTCCCTCTTCAGTTCACACCCCCTCGCGTTATCTGACTCCATTGCCCATTCGGTGTTGTATCCTCTTTTCAAGAAAGCTGACCTCCTCATTCCATCTGTGACCTGTAGAACCTGAAGAGAGACATACACGACCCCTGACCCTCTCAACTCCCAAGCATGCAATTTGCTTATCACTCTTCTGCACGCAGACATAGGCCAGGGACGTTAGCTGACAGTTCCCTGTTCAACTAACATTCTTTTGCACAATATATTGCTTGCACAAATACCATACTACTTAAAAGATATATTTGCTATTTTGTATTTAAATACCATAGCTGATTATAATTGCTCAAAATAAACAGTGAATTAATACAAAACATTTGTATAAAAATATAAAAAATAAAACATCAGTATTATATATTCACAAAGGATAGAAAATATCCCACAGTCTGTAATTTACTAAGTCTTTGGGATCAAGATGTGGTTTCTTAATAAGAGGCTTAACTACAGCCAGTTTGAATGTTTTTGGAACATATCCTAATGACAATGATGAATTAATAATGTCCAAAACAGGATCTATGACTTCTGGAAGCAAATCTTTTAATAGTTTTGATGGAATAGGGTCTAACATACATGTTGCTGGTTTAGATGATTTAACAAGTTTGTACAAGTCTTCTTCTCCTATAATAGAGAAAGAGTGTAATTTTTCCTCAGGGGATCTAAAGCTCACTAACTGATGTGAAACTGTAGTTGACGGCTGCATAGTTACAATTTTATCTCTGATGGTATCAATCTTAGAAGTAAAGAAATTCATGAAGTCATTACTGCTATACTCTTGGGGAATATTAGCACCTTTTGACGTTTTATTTTTCGTTAATTTAGTTACTGTACTGAATAAATACCAGGGGTTGTGTTTTGTTTTCTTCTAAAAGAGGCTCATTTTTATAGCAATAATTTTGGGGGGTAGATTCATTTAGAGTAATATATTCATCTGGTTTTAGCCAGGTTTCTGTCAAACAAATCAAATCTAGGTTTTGATCTTTGATCAAATCATATATATAAAATGCTTTTGTGGAAAGTGATCAGCGGCCAAGTTTTATCGTTTGCTTATTTGAATTATAGGTAGTTTTAATTTGTTGGACATTAATTAAATTATTGCTTTTGATTTGGTTTGGACGTTCTCTGCATATTCTAATTCGGGGAACAGACACAGTCTCTATAGTGTGATATCTAGGTGTAAGAGTCTCTATGTGTTGAGAATTAACTGCCTTCTGTTACGTGAGGCAGCAAGCAGACGGTCGGTTTAGCCAGTCTGTCTGCTTCCTGACCTGGGCACTAGTTGGTCATGTTGGAGCTCTAAGACTATATGCCATATTTCTAGATAGAAGAGCGGCACCACCCCAGGAGGGATGAAGACCATCTCTTTTCAACAGGTCAGGTCTGCCCCAGAAACTCATCCAATTGTCTATAAAGCCTATGTTGTTTTGCGGGCACCACTTAGACATCCAGCCATTGAGACCCATCAGTCTGCTGTAAATCTCATCACTCCCGGTAAGCAGGGAGGGGACCAGAGCATATTACATTGTCCGACATTGTGTCGAACATCATTAGCGCCGACGTGAATAACAATCTTACGGAATTTACGTTTAGCATTAGCCAGCACTTTTAATTTTGACAAGATGTCAGACGCTCTGGCTCCCGGTAAGCATTGGACTACGGTAGCTGGTGTCTCTATTTTCACGTTCCGTACAATGGAATCACCAATTACTAGAGCACTTTGATCCGGTTTCTCAGTGGGTGCGTCACTGAGTGGGGAGAACCTGTTTGATGTTCTGATCAGAACGGAAGAGCGGTGTTTTGACACGCGACTAGTGTGCCTCACGGTCACCCAATTGCGCTGCTGCATGGGCTGTAAAGCTGGAACCGAACAATGTACATGATTCACTGTACTAGTCGCATCCAAAGCAGTATCTACAGCCCTCGCATTCTTACTGTCCTCAATTAAAGTTTGGATGCGTGTCTCTAATTCTAAAACCTTCTCTGTCAGCCTAGCTATTTCCTTGCATTTATCACACGTGAATCCCTGATCACTAACAGAGTAACAGAGTTTGATGTAAATTCCCCAGTGTGTACTCGCCCACTTAATGTGCTTGCCTCATCAGTTATGGCTGGCTCATCCTCATCCTTGTGCTCAACCTCCTAGAGCAGGGGTGTCAAACTCAATTCCTGGAGGGTCGGAGCCCTGCAGAGTTTAGATGCAACCCTAATTAAACACACCTGATCCAGCTAATCAAGTACTTCAGACATACATAGTATATGTGTTTTAGCAGGGTTGAATCTAAACTCTGCAGGGCTCCGGCCCTCCAGGAATTGAGTTCGACACCCCTGTCCTAGAGTTTACCTCTTTCGGTGAATCCTGTGAGACGGCAGAAGTGCTCATCTTCATTGAGTGGTGCGAGAACTTCCTGGAGATCAGGCTTTTCCCAGTGTTGAGCTCATCAGTGCTCTGACTACAGTCCTGAAGGACCTGCATCCTCCACAACATCAACGCTAGAGTTGCAGGATGCCTACGGGGAAATGTGAACACCGTGGAGCATCTGGTGGAAGTTGGGTCGATGGTGGGTGCAAAGGACTATTGCCAAAAAGTCGGTACTCAAGGTAACAAAGACAAGACCAAAAAGTCCACATAGTGTACCAACAGCTTTACCCCATCCAATCACATACTCCTGGCTGTTCTTGTGAGGGAGAATGGACAGGAGGTGAAGGCAGTGTTAGACACAGGAAGCTCTTACACCTTGATGCCTGTGGATTCCACCAGTCATCACTTCTACTCAGGCTGAGGGAACCATTCACCAATCCAGAGACCTGCAAAAGTTACTGTATTACTGGCATGATGAGGAGTAAGCATTATATATATCTTGAAGAACACACCTTGCCTTTGTGTGGGAAGTGGAACAAGGCACATATGAATTAATATATGAAAAGGATGCATCTATTATCCTTTCTTGCCATCTTGGTTACATTCTCTGACACCTGCTACGGTAACTCTATATTACATCTTACCACCAACAGGGAGATTCCCTGAACTTATGTCCTTCAGCCCAGAGATTATCCAATGGGACTCAGACAATCAGGAAGAGTTGAGGCAGTTGAACACCACCTGGTTGACCTCCACCTAATATTATCTGAACCGGGTGAGCTCATCTCTCTGGTTCTCCTGAGGGCTCTCACCACATCTTGTGTGCTAAAGTTAAATGCAGAGTTTTTGGGAGTCTCCACTTCTGAGTCAGGTAAGAAAATCCTCATCTTCCTTTTCAGGATCCCCTTAAGCTCTTTGGTGATGCATGGTTTGCTATTAGGGAAAGATGGTGGTTGTTTTAGATGGAACAGTTTTATCAACACAGAAGGAAATGTATCATGAAACTGTGTCTACCTGCTCAATGATATTATTCGAGGTGGCAAGAATGCTGTCCTTTTACTTTTAGTGACCTTAGTTGCTCTCCTAACAACTGGTGTGTGTATACTGAAGCAAGAAGGATTTTGTGGTGGTCATGAGAGGTGGAAAGGGGAAGAGCTCTATATGCATCTGGATTTATTTAAATAAACGCTTAGAAATATTTAAGCATTTATTTAATATCTTCCCCATGCGGGTGGTACACTTTAACATACTGCTGAAAACCTTTTCGGAACCAGGTTAAACCAGGTTAAACCTTCGGAAGTTTGGTGATACCTGTTGTATTTACTGTACTGATAATATGTTCTATATCTGTAGTTGAATTATCTCTGTGATGAATGTAAACCAGAATGAACAGAATTTGTGGAACGTCTCTGGGAAGATAAAAAAAAATGAGAGAAACAAGAAACAGCCAGAGGAAAAAAGAGGGAAACAGCCAGAAGCTCAATATCTGTGGTACAGTTTCTCCCTAACTGTAGAGCACCAGCCAGTATTCACATATCAATCTCTTTTATTTATATAGTGCTTTTAACAATACAAATTGTGTAAAAGCACTGAATAGTATGAAATAGGAGAATAAAGTGATAGTAATGTGTAAGGACAAGATTAAATCCTTAATTTGTATAATTAAATCAATGATAATTGCTCGAAATTAAGTAGAAATATAAACACACCATGTTGTTTACCTGTGAGTTTACCATCCCAATCCAGAATTAATGGATGGGCAAAACCATTTATGTGCAGCATGTCTTCATCATTGTTACTATTCAACCAGATTTCTGTGAATGCAAGATTAGAAGCAGTTCTGTATTCATGCATATGATATACACTGACCTGCAGCTTGTTCATTTTACATTTTATTGACGGGAGAGCGCACATTGGATGTAATGATGGACGGGGGGGAATGTTGGATTATTGGGCAGATTCTTTGTAACAGCAAGAGCCAACTCACAGAAAAGCAGCCACTGCAGGCATATCACCAACCAAATAAATCCATAGATATACCAAATATATTCTACTAACAAGTGGATTCACAGTAAAGTAAACAGAAGCAACTACATCCAAAGATGTACCTGATTAAAGTTGCGCTGCAAGTCGCTGCTTTGTGCTTAACAATGCTAGAATTTGAGGGTTCCAATTGACCTTCAGGGCAAATGTGTGGTTCATGTGTGGCTTTCATGCTCGGATGGCTTTGAGTCAATGTGCTTTAGTCAATGGCACAATAGTGTTTTTGTTATTTAAAAACCGCATTAGTATATGTGGCTCTACAATATACACACTATTTATTACAGCAGTACACAAACAAAAAAAGCATTACAATTCAAACGCTTAGGCTACATACATTTAAAATTGCATACATATCATAATGTACCATAGAGTAAAAATGTATTGTAACTGTGGACTATGTTGACAATTGTGATTGTGCTTACACTGCTGATGTAACATGACACAGCATGTTTTCATTACTAGCATATTACAAAAATTACATCATATTTAAAATCTACAAGTGCTATAGCACACACACACTCTCGTCCACGCACCCACCATACTGCATATTTGCACTAATCTGTAATATACTTGTCATATGTTTACATAATTCTTATATTGTTATATTTCTTTATTATTTATACACCCTGATATACATTCCTATAGTATATGCTAGTACTATGTATACTGTGTTTTTTTTTTTTGCACTGTTGTTTTTGTTTAATTTGCTTCAGTTTGCACTGCAATATCTTTCACTAACCATTGTGTATATATATATATATATATATATATATATATATATATATATATATATATATATATATATATATATATATATATATGTATATGTATATATGTATGTATATATCAGTGGTTCCCAACCGGTGTGCCGCGGCACTAAGGGGTGCCGTGAGATCTTTTGAGGGTGCCGCCAAAATTTCGTGGAAAAAATTGCACTAAAGTCATTCTCTCTTGGCGGGAGAGGGGGAGGGGACT